>NC_054473.1:98269569-98572855 GCF_017639515.1 Carcharodon carcharias | reverse complement strand
GTGGATCAGCTCTGACCACTCCCTTGAATCTGGCAGTGAATCAGCTGTCAATGCCCACTCCCCTGGATTATGGCAGTGGATCAACTCTCACTGGCCGCCCTATGGACTCTGGCAGTGGATCAGCTCTCACTGCGCCCCCCTCCCCCTCCTCCTGGACTGTGGTAGTGGATCGGCTTGTACTGTCCCCCACTTCCACCGCCCCCCCCCCCCCCCCACCCGCCCTCCACCCCCGCACTCTGCCAATGGATCAGCTCTGACCACTCCCTTGAATCTTGCAGTGGATCAGCTGTCACTGCCCACCTCCCCCCCCCGTGGACTCTGGCAGTGGATCAGCTGTCACTGCCCATCTCCCTTCCCATCCCCGGAGCAGGGACATGTTTTGAATGAAATGCTAAAATTTTTATTTAATTTTTTAATAATAATTGCTAATGGAAACCTCACCCTGCCTGTGGATGATGTTTCCTAAAAAGTGCAAAGGCCGCTTGGCCTTTTCGCCTGCCCACCAACTATAAGGTTGGATGGGCAGTGAAAAATTCTATTTAATTGCTCTTTTAATGGCCTTAACAGGCCTTTTAATTGTCAGCGGGATGCTGCCAATTCCGGCGCACGCCTGCCAAACGAAATATCGTGCGATTGCACGTTGATATCGTGACGCTCGCCGGATGTTATCACGTCATTTTATGCTCGAGCGAGTTGGGCACGTGCCTGTCTGCTGAGTTTAAAAATGTTGCCCTTGGATACTGTGTGTAATCCAAATACCAAAAGTCATATGATTTGGGGCAGCCATCTTAACAGCTTGAATTGTGCCCAATTTTTAAAGGTATTGACTGAAAGTTCATAATGTGGCATGCCGGTACTGGACATGACTCTCCTACATCACACGGGAAATGAAAGAGAATTTTGATGACACTTTGTTTTACATACATCCTGACATTGGCACAAGAATCCAGTCCTGCGAGTTTTCTCTGTCTGTTGCATTCTCTTATGGATAGCATGTCAGCGATGACATTATTAAGAGTAAAGTCCATTGGAACAATCTGACATTGGCCCCTTTAAATTTTCCTAGGAGCTTTAAAAAGTTAATAGTCTGTGCATATCAGGATCTGCCCCCCCCCCCCGCCTGCCAGTGCCCATTACTAACATAGACCTTCAAATGGTGGAGAGCTGACAAAAGGCCTAAGATTTCTTTCTTGACTGTAGAGTTTATTTTTTATTTTTTATTATTAAAATATTGTTTATGTTTATTTAGCTTTTTTGAGCAACCACCGGTCAAATGTTCAATTCTACAGTCATCTTCCTGTGCTTACCCTTATATTGCTTCCGTTGATAGCTACTCTAAACAGTTCACAAAAGTTTTGAGCAGCTGGTATGGGCTAATTTCTCAGGGTGACTTTTCATTTCCCTAAAGCCTTCTTGAAATCACCTGAGCACACTGCAAACATAAGAACAAACGAATGAGGAGCAGGAGTAGGCCACTCGGCCCCTCAAGCCTCTTCCACCATTAAATAAAATCTGATTTGTAAAATCAACTTCACATTCCTGCCCACCCCTGATAACCTTTCACCCCCTTGTTCATCAAGAATCTATCTAGCTCTGCCTTAAAATATTCAAAGAATTTGCTTCCACTGCCTTTTGAGGAAGAGAGTTCCAAAGACTCTCAACCTCTGGGAGAAAAAATTCTCCTCCTCTCTGTCTTAAGTAAGCGACCCATTATTTTTAAACAGTGACCCTAGTTCTAGATTCTCCCACAAGAAGAAACATCCTCTCCACATCCACCTTGTCAAGACCACTCAGGATCTTAAAGGTTTCAATTAAGTCGCCTTTTACACTTCTAAATTCCACGGATACAAGCCTAACCTGTCCAGCCTTTCTTCATAAGACAACACTCCCAGACCAGGTATTAGTCTAGGAAACCTTCTCTAAACTGCTTCCAACACGTTTAAACCCTTCTTTAAATAAGGAGACCAGTAATGTACGTAATATTCCAGATGTGGTCTCACCAGTGCCCTATACAACTGAAGCATAACCTCCCTACTTTTATATTCAATTCCCCTCACAATAAATGATAACATTCTATTAGCTTTGTTAATTACCTGCTGTACCTGCATACTAACCTTTTGTGATTCCTGCACTAGGACACCCAGATCTCTCTGAATCTCAGAGCTCTTCAATCTCTCACCATTTAGATAATAAGCTTTTTTATTCTTCCTGTCAAAATGGACAATTTCACATTTTCCCCATTACACTCCATTTGTCAGATTTTTGCCCATTCACTCAACCTATTTATACTTCTTTGTAGCCTCCTTATGTCCTCTTCACAACTCATTTTCTTATCTATCTATCTTGGCATTTTTCTTTATTGTTGCGATCCCAGCTGATGTTAATGCTGGACAAGTCAGATCCCAGAATTAAACCTGGCTTGATAGATCCTAACTCTTTTTTAGAAACCATGGAGATAAGTTACTGAACAAATTCACAGGAATCTTTTTTAAAAAAACTTTTAACATAAACAACAAAACATTTATTAAACAGGGAAAAAATGAATTGTCTTACACTAGACAAAACACGTTAAGATCTTAGTACAAATGCAAGAATAGGATTCAAGCTCACACCATTCCTTTTATTCCAGCAATACTCTTTCAGACACACAAAGTATCTGATTTCTTATCTGACCTGAGCCAGCTTGTCAGGGTTCAGTTGGTAGGGATTTGGCTTTATCAGTGGGTGATCCCCTACGTCCACATCATGGTCTGTCATTGGGGCGTGTCTCAGCTGCCCCCCCCCGCCCCCTCCGATTTCTTCAAATTTCCTGAGAAGGGTGACTCTATCCTTCTGCTGCTCTTCTGTCAGATAGATTAATGGGGCAATTAGATTTTCCAGAATTTCTGTGTTCACCAGCCAAACAGTTGGGGGTTCGACCTGGGAGTCCTCCAGACTCTGTCCTTGTCTGACACCGCCTAGCTGCCCTCTGCAACTCTCCCCTCTGGCAAACACTCACTGGCTGACTGCGCTGTCGGCTGTGATATATCTTTAATGTATTAAGCTGCTATAACCCGTACGGGTGTGGATCAGATAACTTACTTTACTGATCCTTTGGGCCAGCAAGTACAGCCTACTCAGTTTGACCCTGGGAAGATCCTTTGGCAGCAGCATTCGGATCTGTTCCTGTGGCAGGAGAGTTTGTCTCTGCGTTCCTGTCTGCCTGTATTTTCATAACTTGCTGAGAGGCTTTTAAATGTTCCTTGGTCACAGCACAGGCCTTCCAGAGCCATTCCTGGAATATGGATATATTCCAGCAGTGAGGTGTCCTCTCTGAGCTCCAGTAACTTTTATTAGCTTCAGGGGTCTCGCACCTCTTGTCTGTAGATTAGTTCAAGCAGACTGAAGCCTGTTGGTTTGCTATGGGAGTCCTTTGTGATGAATAGTAGGAAACCTCAACCCTTACCCCAGTCATGGGGTATTCTGGACAATAGTTCCCAGTCATAGTTTTCAGGGTGATACCACTCAAAGGCCGAAGGCCCCTTGGGTTTGAGGGACATCTTCAGCTGGGTCATACCCAGACTCTGAACAACCTCCTAAAACACCCAGAATTTGAAATTTGTCACCTGATCCGATGTGATCTCCTTTGGCATGTGGTACCGTGTAGTAAAGAACTGGGCCAGTCCCTTGATCATAGCTTTGGCTGCTATCTTGCTGAGGGGAGTAGCCTCAGGGACTCGGGTGGCTCACATCCATTATGGTAAGGAGGGGCCGACAGCCTGTCCTGGTTTTGGTGACAGCCCTAGACAGTCTTTCTGGTTTCAGTTAAAGTGCTCACCAAATGCCAGGGATTTTCCTGTAACCTGACAATTATGACAGGTGTTGCAGCTTCAGGCCACATTGGACCATGGGTGAGGCCAGAAAAAGTGCTCGCTTACGCAGGCCGAAGTTTTGCAGGTACCCACATTCCAGCCATCAGAATAGCATTGGCAATTTGTAAGATTTCCTTAGAATATTCTGGGGGCACTACAGTCTGGTGGAATGCCATCGACACCTCATCTGTAGGTCTCCCAGTCTCCACCTCCTCATAAATACACCATCTCATAAGTAATAGCAGTCAGGGACCTGGGCAGCTTCTGACTCCGAGCAGGCAGTCTGTGCTGGGGGCTTTAATTTGTGATCTGCCTGCTGTACCTCAATTATGGAGGCTTGGCTGAGCAGCTCCTCCCCTTCAGACAGAAATTTAAAGAAGGCCTCAATTAGCCCAGACTCGCTGCTCATTTAGCTGGGGTGCTGACCCCTTTCTGTTTAAATTTGCCTTTTTGGCTTGGGGCCAGGTCACTACGCAATCAAAACAAATCTCTGTAGCTGCTTTTCTCATTTGGTTGGTCTGGAACAGTACAATATCGAGGTGATGAGTGACCCTGTGCTGAAATCTGACCCGAGAAGAGAAATGTTGGGGCTGTGTAATGTGGCCTGTGCATAAATGTGGTTTATACAGCCCAAGATTCTTCAATTCAATGCAGCTACTGTATTTTTTACACTGTGTGTCAAATAATTGGTTTAATATCAGGAGCTAGATGAATGGCCTCTGTTGTGCAGTGACATCGGTATGTTCAAGGGTGCCTGCCTTTTTGTTTGTGGCATTAAAATCATCAGTGATTGTGAAAGTGGGAGCACCTGTTGCATTCCTGTGATAGGATCCACAATGTCAGAAATGTTCATCACTAGCTTCTGTTTCAATATAGGAGGCAGCTCATCATTATGATTGAGTGAAGTTGCCTCTACACTTCCCGTATTGGATGGTATGATGCATGTTGGTTCATTGCAAATTCCTTTTCATGCAATTTCAGCAGAAGGGCCATCTAATACCCACCAAAATAGAAATCATCCCAAGCTCTGTGTTCCTTACTTACAGGTCCCATTACCCTATCAGCCCTGCACTCAGACCTACATTAGCTCCCTCCAGGGTCTCACCTCTCCCCATCTCTGTAATATCTTCCAGCGCCACAACCCTCCAAGATATCGGCACTCCCCAAATTCTGCCCTCTTGAACACTTGCAGTTTAATTACTTCGCCAATTGGCGGCTGTGCCTTCAGTTGCTGAGGCCCTGACTATGGAATCCCCTTGCAGTATCTCTCCAGCCCTCACCCTCTCTTTCATCCATTACAACATACATCTTCAACAAACTTTTGACCATCCGGCCTAACATCACCCTGTTTGGCTCAGTGTCTAATTTTGTTTCATAATGCTCCAGTGAAGCACCCTGGGACATTTTATTCAGCTAAAGGGGCTATATAAATACAAGACAATGTATTGAATTTGCAATTAAGATGTTTAATGTTCTGTGCCACCCAGTTGAATGGTTTTCAGCCAGTAGTTTTAGAGAAATTGAATCCGGGCTTCTTTTGGCACCACTGCTTGTGCAGTCAGTGAGTTCCGTACTTTGATGCTCGTGAATAGTCTCTGCTGAACTGTGTTTGCTCTCAGGTTCTTATCTG
Source organism: Carcharodon carcharias (assembly GCF_017639515.1). Classification (NCBI taxonomy): domain Eukaryota; kingdom Metazoa; phylum Chordata; class Chondrichthyes; order Lamniformes; family Lamnidae; genus Carcharodon; species Carcharodon carcharias. Next base: position 98,567,374 of record NC_054473.1, on the reverse strand, counting down.
TTGGCCCTGTGGATTCAGGGGACTGACTCAGACACTGAGTAGATGTGATCTGTGTGGAAATTGCTGTTTAAAAATATTGACAGTCAACATGACGAACTCTGAAATGTGCAAGACACCACAAGCAGGAATGCGCTGTAGATCACAAGTGGCAGAAATGTGAATCTAATTCACAGCAAAAGATGGGTACTGTGAAGCAAATTCTACACACGTCAGGTCATTTTCATCACCACTGCCTGGAAGGCATACTGACAAATTGGCTCACCCCTCTGTTAGGGAACCCACCCCAATTTCAATTCCACTAAACAGCATTCATCTAGTCGATGGCTCTCAACCTAATAAAAGGAGCTCTTTTCTGCATGTTTATAGCTCTTCAAAACTCTCATCCTGTGGTTTATTTAAAACCTGAGTGACTTCAAATGAATTTTTCACCCAATAAAGCGTGCTGGTTGCACCCAACTTTCCATGGCCAACTCATTAAGCATTCAGGTGCAGATCTGAACAAAACAGGGACCACACTTACGACAGGAGTGGAAAATTTGCTGTGAAAATCTAATTCATAATTCTCATGTTTTCACCGATAACTTTCAGTTTTAGGAATATAACTTGTAGGTTGGAGGTTAAAGTGTTAAATGTATGTTAAATGAAAGTATCCGATTGTGTAGCTGATAAATAACCATGAAGTAAATGCAATTCAAATAGACCTGGAGTAATGCCAGTTCAAGCTTATGTTTTCACCGATAACTTTCAGTTTTAGGAATATAACTTGTAGGTTGGAGGTTAAAGTGTTAAAAGTATGTTAAATGAAAGTATCCGATTGTGTAGCTGATAAATAACCATGAAGTAAATGCAATTCAAATAGACCTGGAGTAATGCCAGTTCAAGCTTCACCTAGATCTTGTGAGGGGTAAAAGCAGCTGGAAGATTTACCTAGTTTGTAGCTGCTGTGATCCTAACAGAGCCTTGTGGGAGAAAGCATTCAGCAGAGTTAGCCTGGAAGCTATGAGAAGGCAGGTGGGTGTCTGCTGGCACCCATAACAAGGAGCTGAGGCATCCACATTCATGAAGTATTAAATAAAAGTTGGAGGTTACTTAGCCAAACAGCTAATGGAAGGATCCCCATAAAACTTTACTCATAATTGGAACACTGAGGAGAATTAAAGCATAATGGCATGCTGCTCAAATCCCAGAGGGAAACTTGAAACAGCAGCCACAACTGTTTTGCAATTAAATCTTATTTTGAGATGTGAATCTTGAATTTAGTAGTAATAAGTCCACCGAGGCTTAGAGGTTTTTACAAAACTAAATTAAACATTTATTAATAGAAGAGATGATTTTAAGCACATACATAGGTCTATGAATTACTAATATAATAACTTCTAAATCCCCTAACTACACCTCCATTAAGGTGTAAAAACAAATAAATTTCAACATACCCAGGCAAAGCACACAATACCCTGGTCAGTGATATTCACAGTGAATTTTCTTAGCTTCGGTTTCTGTAGACAGTAACTTGACATATAGAGGCTGGAGGCTTTTCACACTTATGTTAGATCTTAGAATGCCTTCCTCCTTACATATCACCTCATCTCCTTTATACAGGTTTCTCCCTTTTTAATGCAAATTTCATTGTTCCAATATGTGTTTGCAACTTTACTTTCCTCAAAATATAAATCTTTCATGGTATTAATTTTATCAGTAACCTTTGGGAAAAATAAACATACAGTTGTGCTTAGCTTCTCCTGGCTAGGTGTAACATCTCACCATCTCTTTGAAATTCAAACTAACCTAATTTATCTAAAAATGCAAATGTTCCTCACCCCTCATATTCTAAAACTTCAGCCATGTTTATGCATTTAGCATTTCAAACCTAGCTTCCCTTTTGATAATTCAAAAGCTCCAGACCAGCTGTCTCCAATTCATTTAAATCACACTAATATTATGAAAATTATTATATTTTCACAACATAAAGTGAATTCCAGAGGGCTGTAGCATACTTTGTGGGTTGGTCATACGTATGAACATATGAAATAGGAGCAGAAGTAGACCATTTGGCCCCACATGCCTGCTGCGCCATGCGATAAGATCATGGCTGATCTGTTTGTGTTTTGAATTCCACATTCCCATCCACCTCCGATAACCTTTGATTCCCTTGCCTAACAAGAATCTATCTACCTCCACCTTAAAAATATTCAATGACCCGTCTCCACTGCCTTCTGAGGCAGAGAATTCCAAAGTTGCACTGTTCTGCGAAAAAAAAAATTCTCCTCATCTCTATCCTAAAAGGTCCTAAAGAAGTGAATTAAACTTCAAGATTGTTGTAATGTGTAAAGAAATTCTAGTGGGGAAGTAAAAAAGTAGAACTGAGTTCATAGCACAAGTAATTATAACCTGTATTGGTAAGTTAGTAGTGCTGGCTTTGTTTAATTCTTCTTACATACAGTGAAGTTTATTTTTGTTTAAAAATGTGAAATCTTGTGGCATTGTTCTGTCAGTTGATTGCTGGATGTTCAGATTTCTCTTTAAACATTAACAGGATTGTGACAAAGTAAAATTGATGAAATTTAAAATGATACAAACAATGAAAGGGACATGTCAAAGACCTTATAGCCGGACACTAAGGCTTTGAAGGGTTTGAACCCTTTGCCAGCTTTTGTCAGGCTGTAGGAAGGGAAGGCTAGAAAGTTGGGAATGGAAAGAAAGTGAAGAGTGGAGAGATGAGGAGAATTGTTTGCATTCCGAGTTGTTGGGACTGCCCTTCCTTAAAACTTGGCAGTAACTGATTCCACAGTGGGTTAGACAGATACTTGAAGATGAGCAACTTACAGAGTCAAGTGCACTAAACAGGGAATTGGGAATGTATGACTGTTCTTTCAAAGAGCCAAGGCAGGCATGATGGGCCAAATGACCTCCTTCTCTGCTGTAAATTGCTAAACTTGTCTGAAGTACAAGGTAGATTGTGTGAGGCTGCAGACAAGTGAGGGGGTGACCCAGCATGACCCCCATGGCTCACGTGCAGAGCTGATGCCTGACATCTTTGGCATTCCCTTGCCCAGCATTGCAGCCTGTATGGAAGGAGGTACATTTCAAGCTGCAGGCCCCTGACTCTGCCAGCTATATGCTACATGGCAGCTTCAATGACCAAGCAGATAGGGTGACACAGCTTGCCTTCTGGACATTACGCTTGCTTCCAGACAAGCATGACTGTGCATCCACATATGTTTGATTGAATCATGGATGAGGAAGTCAAGCAAAGCTGAGTGTTGGCCACCCTGTCATACGTTCTTTAGTGCAGTGTCACTGTCAGCATAACATACTGGGACTGCTGTACTTCCTGAGAGAATCCCATCAGTAAGTTAGAAAAAAAGATTTGCATTTATATAGTGTCCTTCACTAACTCAGTACACCTCAAAATGCTTTACAGCCAATTGAGTCATTTTGAAGTGTAGTCACTGTTGTAATGTAGAAAACACAGCAGTAAAATTGTGCACAGTAGGCTCCCACAAACTGCAATGTGATAAGGACCAGCTAATGTGTTCTTGTGATTTTGCTTGAGCGATAAACATTAACCAGGACACCAGGGGGAACCCCCTGCTCATCTTTGAAACAATGTCATGGTTATGTATGCCCACGTGAGAGAGCACATGGGGCCTGGTGTTAGATGCAGCAGGGAAATGGCATTGCAGATCTCCACCCAGTTGTCCCATGGTATTCACCCGATGTTAGACGCTGCAGGGAACTGGCCTGCTAAATGTGCCTTTACTTCCTGTGCACAGATGGAGCGACTCCAGGCAGAGAACACAGCTGAGTGGGGGAAGAGGGAGCGGCTAGAGACTGAGAAGCTGAACCTTGAAAGAGAGAACAAAAAGCAGAGGGCACAGATTGAGGATCTGGTCGACGTGTTGGCCAAAAAGAGGAAGCAGGCAGCGAGTGCCCTGGACACTGATCTGAAGACTATTCAGACTGAGCTTTTTGAGAAGAATAAGGTAATGGAATGATTTATTGAATTCTTCGTGTAGTTGTGACTGTCACAAGGGAATCCTTACATTATATGGATTTTAGAGCTTGATGTTCTGCCTGCAGTGGGATACCAAGACCCAGATGTTTGATATCCTCATGGCTGGAGAATATCTCTTCAACTGTTGCCTGACACAGATGTTATTGGGGGAAGAGGTTTTGAAGCAATGACAATAGTATTGCAGGTTGTACAATGTCACAACTCACTGGGGATAGTGTGCTATAATATCAATCCCCACTGCTCCCCAGCCACGACAAATGTGAAAGGCTTGACCAAACCACCAGATTGCCCCAAATCTACCTAACTGTTTAATTTAGGTGAACAGAATATGAGCACCAGGTTTGTAAAATTGGTAAGTAAATAACTGTTTATTGAACAAACTGTTGTTAACCAGTGGCAAAATAAAGAAATATAAACTGCTAACTTCTAACACTATAACTTAAACTCTACCCCCTTCTTAAATCCCTACACACACACACACACACACACACACACACACACACACACACACACACACACACACACACACACACACACACAAACACAGACAAACACACAGCACATAAGACACACAAAACCTGGATTTTAAGGGTGGGATAAAACAGTTCAATCGCACCAATCCGGAGTTCAGGATTAAATGGGCTCATTTTGATCGATGTGTTCCAAATTCCTGAAAGTTCTTGTTGATGACACGAGGCAGCCTTCCAGCATATTCAGTATTTAGTTCACTGGTTGAGCACTTGCCTTTCAGTGCCTCTAACAGTGATTTTTCCCCTTTGCCTCTTGACAGGGGTTTTCAGAGAGAACAGGTTATAGAGATATGAAGAGAAAAGCCGGCTAGCTATTACTGTGGAATTACTGGAGTCTTCCACACACATGAGAGAGAGGTTTTAGGTTTTGTTCCTTTCAGGCTAGGAGCTATTCTGCTGCCCTGCTCATCAAACCCTTGTCACCTGGTCAGAAGCCAATTAAATGCTGTCGTCAGGCAGGTCCCTTGGTCCAGGACTCCTTTCTGGCACCATCCTGTCTTTCATGGTGCACCCTGTTCCAGAACTGCAACATTGTGTATATATCTCATCCTGTTCCAGTAGACATGCCTTTCAACTGCAGCCACTGTAATTCTAAACCACAGTCCAACAGAAATAGAGAAAAATAAAAGGATATGTTCTTTATAACAGTCTGACAGAAAGAAAAAGTTATGTTCCTTACATGCTGTCACCCTTAAAAGAGATGAAATGCCATTTTAAAAATGGGTTTCGTCACACGCCATGTGACTAATGGACAACAAAACATGAGACATACTTTAATTCATCCTCCCCACCCATCCACCCACCCCCCGTTATATAATCTTATACAATCTTCAGCATTACTTATCCCTTATTTTAGTATTTTATACCCAGGACAGTGTATCTGCGATCACATTATCTTTGCCGGCAATGTGAACAATCTTTATACTTTTGTTCTTTTGTTCTGTTGTCTGTGACATCTTTTGATGATCTGCTTCTATCACTGCTTGCTTGTCCCTACAACCGCATCACCCCCCTCCACTTCTCTCCCCCCACCCAACCGCCCTCGCCCCCCCCCCGAGCCAACACCTTAAACCAGCTTATATTTCACCCCTTCCTTGGATTCACCTAGTTCTGTTGAAGGGCCATGAGGACTCGAAATGTCAACTCTTTTCTTCTCCGCCGATGCTGCCAGACCTGCTGAGTTTTTCCAGGTAATTCTGTTTTTGTTTTGGATTTCCAGCATCGGCAGATTTTTGTTTTTATCTCTGTGTTTAATTGACTGCTACTGCTCTTCAAGAAATGCCTACCTTGAAGAGGTTCTGTTCGTCTCTGCTACAAGATTTCCATATCTCTCTTTTGCCTTGCTCACCTTCATTGCTTTCCATTTCTCTCCTGGTGTTTGACAAGGTGTTTACTAAAACCCACTTTCACAGCCATATCTCCTTTCTCAGTGACTGTCTCCGTCTCCGACTTACCCCATGTGGATTTCAACTGAAATTCCACCCCTCATGTTTCGAACCCACCCAGGATTACAGGTATCTCCGGGACATAAAACGTTTCTCGGACTGCTGTTCCCGTCACATTCTGAAATCCACACTCAGTGCCATGCGCCGCCATATGAACACACTCGACCTCTCCCTCCAGCAGCACTGCCGTACCCTTTTTCAAAGCTGCGCGTGCCCCCAGTTTCATTTTATTCTTCGTCTCATCCGACGCCTCAACAAGAAACTTTTTCTCTTTCTCTCAAGTGCTAAGGAACGCAAGCTCCAACAACTCATTGACACCAACACCCATCTAGGACCCTCCACCCCTGCCTGTCCCTCCGTCCCCACCCCATCTTCCATTCCCAGCCCCGGCCATGTATTCACTATACCCCCTGACCTTCCCCTCTCCGATGCTGAACGTTCAGTGCTCAGCAAAGGACTTAGTTTCATACCCTTACACCCTCACCTCAATGAATTCCGGGCTCAGCACGATGCTGAACTCTTCTTCTGCCGTCTTCATCTTCGGGCTCACTCCTTTGGACAGGAGTCCTCTCCCCGTTCAACGGATCCTCTTAACCACCTCCAATATTCTCCCTCCACCTGGATCCCTCCCTCTGGATTCTTACCTTCTCTTGATCTTTTCATTGAGAACTGTCGGCGCGACATTAGTCGTCGCAATTTCTCTGCTCCTCTCACCCATTCTAATCTGTCTCTCTCTGAACTTACTGCACTCCATTCTCTCAGGTCCAACCCTGACATTGTCATCAAACCCGCTGACAAGGGTGGTGCTGTTGTTGTCTGGCGCACTGACCTCTAACTTGCGGAGGCTGAGCATCAACTCGCAGACACTTCCTCCTACCTCTCCCTGGACCATGACCCCACCACTGAACATCAATCCATTATTTCCAGGACTGTCACTGACCTCATCTCCTCTGGGGATCTTCCTCCCACAGCTTCCAACCTGATAGTCGCCCAACCTCGGACGGCCCACTTCTATCTCTTACCCAAAATCCACAAACAGAACTGTCCCGGTAGACCAATCGTGTCAGCTTGCTCCTGCCCCACAGAACTCATTTCTCGTTATCTTGACTCCCTTCTCTCTCCCCTTGTCCAGTCCCTTCCCATCTACATCCGTGATTCCTCTGACACCTTACGTCACATCAACAATTTCCAGTTCCCTGGCCCCAACCGCTTCCTCTTCACCATGGACGTCTAATTCCTCTACACCTCCATCCCCCACCAGGATGGTCTGAGGGCCCTTAGCTTCTTCCTCGAACAGAGGTCCGAACAATCCCCATCCACCACTACTCTCCTCCGTCTGGCTGAACTTGTTCTCACACTGAACAATTTCTCCTTCAACTCCTCTCACTTCCTCCAATTAAAAGGTGTGGCTATGGGTACCCGCATGGGCCCCAGCTATGCCTGTCTCTTTATGGGGTATGTGGAACATTCCTTGTTGCAGTCCTACTCCGGCCCCCTTCCACAACTCTTTCTCCGGTACATCGATGATTACTTCGGTGCTGCTTCATGCTCTTGTCGGGACTTGGAAAAATTTATTAATTTTGCTTCCAATCTCCACCCCTCCATCATTTTCACATGGTACATCTCTGACACTTCCCTTCCCTTCCTTGACCTCTCTGTCTCAATTTCAGGTGATAGAATGTCCACCAATATCCATTACAAGCCACTCCCACAGACTCCCATTACTCTCACAGCTACCTCGACTACAGCTCCTCACACCCCGCTTCCTGTAAGGACTCCATCCCATTCTCTCAGTTACTTTGCCTCCGTCGCATCTGTTCCGATGATGCCACCTTCAAAAGCAGTTCCTCTGACATGTCCTCCTTCTTCCTTATCCGAGGTTTTCCACCCACGGTCGTTGACAGGACCCTCAACCATGTCCGGCCCATCTCCCGCGCATCCGCCCTCACGCCTTCTCCTCCCTCCCAGAAACATGATAGGGTCCCCCTTGTCCTCTCTTATCACCCCACCAGCCTCCGCATTCAAAGGATCATCCTCCGCCATTTCCGCCAACTCCAGCATGATGCCACCACCAAACAGATCTTCCCTTCAACCCCCTGTCAGCATTCTGTAGGGATCGTTCCCTCCGGGACACCCTGGTCCACTCCTCCATCACCCCCTACTCCTCAACCCCCTCTTATGGCACCACCCCATGCCCACGCAATAGATGTAACACCTGCCCCTTCACTTCCTCTCTCCTCACCGTCCAAGGACCCAAACACTCCTTTCAAGTGAAGCAGCATTTCACTTGCATTTTCCCCAACTTAGTCTCCTGTATTCGTTGCTCCCAATGTGGTCTCCTCTACATTGGAGAGACCAAACGTAAACTGGGCGACCGCTTTGAAGAACACCTGCAGCCTGTCCTCAAGAATGACCCAAACCTCCCTGTCGCTTGCCATTTTAACACTCCACCCTGCTCTCTTGCCCACATGTCTGTCCTTGGCTTGCTGCATTGTTCCAGTGAAGCCCAACGCAAACTGGAGGAACAACACCTCATCTTCCGACTAGGCACTTTACAGCCTTCCGGACTGAATACTGAATTCAACAACTTTAGGTCTTGAACTCCCTCCTCCATCCCCACCCCCTTTCTGTTTCTTCCCCCTTCCTTTTGTTTTTTCCAATAAATTATATAGATATTTCTTTTCCTACCTATTTCCATTATTTTAAAATATTTTAAAATCTTTTCTGTTCCCCCCACCCCCACTAGAGCTATACCTTGAGTGCCCTACCATCCGTTCTTAATTAGCACATTCGTTTAGATAATATCACCAACTTCAACACCTATGTGTTCTTTTGTTCTGTTGTCTGTGACATCTTTTGATGATCTGCTTCTATCATTGCTTGCTTGTCCCTACAACCACACCACCCCCCTCCACTTCTTTCCCCCTACCCAAACCCCTCCCCCCCAAAACACACCTTAAATCAGCTTATATTTCACCTCTTCCTTGGATTCACCTAGTTCTGTTGAAGGGTCATGAAAACTCGAAACTTCAACTCTTTTCTTCTCCGCCGATGCTGCCAGACCTGCTGAGTTTTTCCAGGTAATTCTGTTTTTGTTTTAGATTTCCAGCATCCACAGTTTTTTGTTTTTAAATCTTTATACTGAATGGTTGAAACAATAGACTCCATTTAAACAGTGTCACATTTCGAGTTTTAAACTTTTCAATGAACACCAGCAGATTATGGTCAGTGTGGGTTAGTGTTCCTTTGTTATCATGTCAGAAATAAACTTAAAAGTGTTGAAGAGACAACAACAATGCTTGAGTTTCTTTTTCTATTGCAGAGTACTTCTCCTGAAATTGATTTAGCTTCTTGGCAAGTACGCCACCGGCTTCTCTATCCCTAATTTATCATCTTGCAATAGGACTGCACCTATCCCCAAGTTGCCAGCAACGATTGTCATTTTAAAAGGTTTAACAAAGTCAGGAGTGGCCAACACTGGTTCATTTATTAAGATGGCCTTCAGCTTTTCAAAGGCTGCTTGGCATTCTGCTGACCATACCACTTTTGCCTGATTTCTTAACAAATTGGTGAGAGGTACAGCTATTGTGCTGAAGTTAGGCACAAACTTCCTATAAAATCCACACATTCCCAAAAACCTCAGGATTCCTCTTTTAGTTTTAGGAATGGGGAATTCTATTGGAGCGTTCAGTTTTACTGTTCTTGGCAACACTTGCCCTTGTCTGATGGTGAAATCTCAGTAAGTTACCCTTGCTTTTGCAAATTAACTTTTGGCCAGATTTATGACTAAGCCAGCCAACTGCAATTGCTTAAACAGGTCTTCTAGTTGCTTTACGTGTTCTTCCCATGTGTTACTACCTATTACAACATCATCTAAATAAACCTCACAATTAGGTACTTCAGCTACGACATGATTTATAAGTCTCTGGAATGCAGCTGGGGCATTTTTAAACCCAAACAGCATAACTAGACATTGATACAACCCACTGAATGTAACAAAGGCAGATATTTCTTTAACCCTTGGTATTAATGGCACTTGCCAGTATCCCTTCAACAGATCTCTTTTAGAAATAAATGAGACACTGACAACCCTATTGATGCAATCTTCTAACCGAGGAACCGGGTACGAATCTGTCCTTTCCGGTAGTCCATACAAAATCTAGTGGATCTAGGCTTAGGAATCAGCACAACCGGTGAACTCCAGCCACTTTGGCTAGGTTCAGTCAATTGATTGTCTAGCAAATATTGGATCTCTGTTTCTAACTGAGCTTATTTTTCTGGGCTAAACTGATAATGATATTATTTTATTGGCACTGAGTCTCCTACGACCATGTTTAGCTAACGTAGTACATCCAGGTGTATCCCTACAAATTCCCTTATACTTCCGAAGTAACCTTATTAAATCTTTCCTTGGTCCTTCCTCTAAATGTGAGAACACAGTGTCTAACTGTTCCAGTATTGTCGTATTGGTTAGTCGAATTGTAGGAGGTTCGCTTTGGGCACTGTCTACTTTTCCTTCTACTTTGCCCTTATTGTCTCTGCCATCCTCCATGACACCTGCCACTTGGCACACTTGCTCTTTTTGATCATATCCTCTGTGATGATACTGCTTTAACATGTTTATGTAACATACCCGTTTGTTCTACTTGCGCTGAGGAGTATCTATCAGACAAGTCACTGCACTGACCCTCCTAACTATCTTGTAGGGGCCACTGAATTTCACTTTTCGCCAATACTTCATCTCCTGTTTGGAACATTCTAGTTGTAGCATGTTTGCCTGCTCATTCTTTCTTTCTGGCCTGTGAGATTTTTAAATGCTCCCGTGCTACTTTACCTGCTTCTGTTAGTCTTTCTTGAGACATGGACACATAATCCAACGTGGAGGATACGTCTTTCTGCTTTAGGAACTTTTCCTTAATCACTTTTAACGGACCTCTTATTTCAAATGGACTAAATCCAGTAGATTCATTGGGAGAATCTCTGGTAGCAAATAGTAAGAAATCGAATCCTTTGTCCCAATCCTTTGGGTATTCATGGCAATAGGTCTTAATCATGGTTTTCAGAGTCTGATGGTATCTCTTTAAAGATTCCTGTGTCTGTGGGTGATAGGCAGTAGGCTGAACTTCACACAGATTAAAACTTCCTCCTGTGTCCAACATCGGAGAGCGGACCTGCGTGAGAAGGGCAGCGGCAGAGGGAGATAAAAACTGGCAGCAAAGAGCCCCTTCAATCTGTTTCTACCTGTCAGAGCAGAAGTGTGATGCCAAAGGAAAACAGGTAGGTGATTGGTGGATATCTCTTCCATGTCTCTTTTGATTGGCCAAGTGGTTTAAGTCAGGAGAGGTTATTACAGCTGAAGAATACCATTAAGAAATTCACTTTTAAACTATTTAACAGCCAGATTAATTAATTAAATAGAATAGAGATGGCTCGGCAGGCGATGTGCTGCAGCTGTAGTATGTGGGTGCTGGTGCACGCCGGTGCGATCGACAGTGATCACATCTTCAGCAAGTGTTGGCTGCTTGAGGAATTTTGGCTGAGAGTTGGTGAGCTGGAGTCCGAGCTGCGGACACTGCGACACATCAGGGAGGGGGAGAGTTACCTGGACACTGCGTTTCAGGAGACAGTCACACCCCTTAGATTAATGACTTTAAATTTGGACTGTGGTCACAGATAGGAGAATGTGACTGCGAGTGAGGCAGGTATGGGGATCCAGAATTTAGCCTTCGAGGACCCTCATCCAGTGCCCTTGTTCAATAGGTACGAGGGTCTTGCTCCCAGTGTGGATGAGGGCGCAGACTACAGGGAGGATGAGCAAACTGACCACAGCACCATGGTACAGACCACCATTCAAGCGGGTGGAGAAAAGAAAAATGTAGTAGTAATGGCATATAGCAAAGTTAGGAGAATAGACACTGTTCTCTGCAGCAAAGACAGAGAATGCCGAAGGCTGTGTTGCTTAACTGGTGCTAAGGCTAAGGACATCTCTTCTGGGCTGGAGAGGAACTTGGAGTGGGAGGGGAAGGATCCAGTTTTCATGGTCCATTTAGGTATGACATAGATAGGACGAGGGAAGAGGTTCTGCTGAGGGATTACGAGCAGCTCAGGACTAAATTAAAAAGCAGAACCACAAAGGTAATAATCTCCAGATTACTACCTGAGCTTTGTGCAAATTGGCGTAGGGTAAATAAGATTAGAGAGGTAAATGCGTGGCTCAAAGATTGGTGTGGGAGAAATGGGTTCCAATTCATGGGGCACTGGAGAAGGAGGGATCTGTTCCATTGGGACGGTATTCATTTGAACCATGCTGGGACCAGTGTCCTGGCAAATCATATAACTAGGGTTGTAGATAGGACTTTAAACTAATTGGTGGTGGGGGAGGAAGGATCAATTGAAGGGAAGTTTAAAAAATCAAAAAGAAACAAGAGAGCAGAGGTGCAGGGTAGTGAAGAGGCGAACGATAATCAAAGTGTGACAGGAAGGGACAGAAAATATGAGCAGAAGAGTACAGCAGAAATCAGAACCAGAATGAGTAATAATGGTAATAAGTCAAAGTTTAAGACTCTTTATCTGAATGCACGCAACATTTGTAACAAGATAGATGAGTTGATGGCATAAATACAAATAAATGAGTATGACTTGATAGCTATTACAGAGAGGTGATTGCAGGGTGACCAAGACCGGGAACTCAATATGCAAGGATATTCGACGTTCCAGAAAAATAGACAAAATGAAAAAAGGAGGTGGGGTAGCTTTGTTAATAAAGGAAGGTATCAGTGTGGTGGCGAGTAATGGTATAGGTGCAATAGATCGTGATGTGGAATCAGTTTGGGTGGAAATAAGGAATAGCAAGGGGAAGATGTCACGGGTGGGAGTTGTCTAGGTCTCTGAAGAGTTGCCTCACTGTAGGACATAGTATAAATCAGGAAATAATGGAAATATGTAAGAAGGATGCTACAATTGTCATGGGTGATTTTAATCTGCATATTGACCTACAAATCAGATTAGCAGAGGTAATATGGATGATGAATTTTTAGAGTGCATCAGGGATTGTTTCTTAGAGCAAAACATTGCAGAACCTACCCAGGAACCGGCCATTTTAGATCTAGTAATATGTAATGAGGTGGGATTAATAAGAGATATCATAATTAAGGATCCTCTAGGGGTAGGGGCCACAACAAGGTAGAATTTCAAATTCAGTTTGAGGGCGAGCAACTTGGTTCTCAAACCAATGTTCTCAACTTAAATAAGGGCAATTACAGAGGTATGAAGAAAGAGTTGTCTAAAGCGGGCTGGGAAAATACACCAAGGGGATGGTCAGTGCATGAGCAGAGGCAGACAATGAATCATATATTTTGTAACGCTCAGCAAAACTTTATCTCAGTTAAAAAGAAGGACTCGATGAGAAGGATGGACCACCCATGGTTAACAAAGTGGTCAAGGAGAGTATCCAATCAAAAACTAAGGCATACAAAGTGGCAAAAAGTAGTTTTAGGTCAGAGGATTGGGAATTTTTTAGCAAATAGCAGCGGATGACTAAAAAGCTAATAAAGAGGCAGAAGATTTATTATGAAAGTAAATTGCCAAGAAATGTGAAAGCAAACAGCAAGAACCTCTACGGATATTTAAAAAAAGAGTGGCTAAAGTGAGTGTGGGACCCTTGGAGGATGCAACTGGAGAATTGATAACGGGGAATAGGGAAATGGCAGATAATTTAGACAATATTTAGCATCATTCTTCATGGTGGAGGACACTATAAATATCCCAAAGATATCAGATAAGCAAGGACCTAATGGAAGGAAAAATCTTGTAACAATCTCTATCACGAGGGACAAAATATTTGACAAACTAATGGGGCTAAAGACAGACAAGTTGCCAGGACCTGATGGCCTGCATCCAAGGTTTTAAAGGAAATGGCTGCAGAGATAGTGGAGGCATTGGGTAAAATATTCCAGAACTCACTGGATTCCGGGAAGGTCCCGGTGGATTGGAAGACTGCTAATGTGATGCCCCTGTTCAAGAAGAGAAGGAGACAAAAAGCAGGAAACTATAGGCCAGTCAGCCTAACATCTGTCGTTGGAAAAATGCTAGAGTCCATTATTATGGAAGAAATAGCAGGATATTTTGAAAAGCTTAACGCATTCAAACAGAGTCACCATAGTTTTGTGAAAGGAAAATCATGTTGGACAAATTTGCTAGAGTTCTTTGAGCATATAATAAGCAGAGTCGATAAAGGGGAACCAGTAGATGTAGTGTATTTGGATTTCCAGAATACATTTGATAAGATGCCACATAAAAGGTTATTGCACAAGGTAGGAGCTCACGGTATTGGGGGTAATGTATTAGCTTGGACTGAGGATTGGTTAACACACACAAGACAGAGTTGGGACTAATGGGTGTTTTTCAGGTTGGGAAGATGTAACTAGTGGAGTGCCACAAGCATCAGTTCTAGGGCCTCAATTATTTACTATCTACATTAATGACTTGGAGGAGGGGACAGAGTGTAATGTATCCAAATTTGCTGATGATACAAAAATAGGTGGAGAGCATGTTGTGATGAGAACATAAGGAATCTGCAAGGGGATAAAGATAGGTTGAGTGAGTGGGCATAAACTTGGCAGATTAAGTTTAATGTAGGAAAGCATGAGGTCATGCACTTTGGTAGGAAGGATCAAAAGTCAGACTATTATTTAAATGGAGAGAGACTGCAAAAAAGTGCAGCACAGAGGGTTCTGGGTGTTCTTGCTCATGAAACAGTTAGCTTGTAGGTGCAGGAAGTAATTAAGAAGGCAAATGAAATTTTGGCCTGTATCGCTAGGGGGGTTGGAGTTTAAAAATAGGGATGTCTTGTTACAACTGTACAGCGTGTTGGTGAGGCCACACCTGGAGCACTGTGTGCAGTTTTGGTCCCCGTATTTTAGAAAGGATATACTGGCAATAGAGGCAGTTCAAAAGAGATTCACTAGGCTGATCCCTGGGATGGAGGGGTTGACTTATCATGAACGGCTGAACAGGTTAGTCCTTTATTCATTAGGCTTTAGAAGAAAGTGGAGTGATCTTATTGAAATGTACAAGATTCTGAGGATAGATGTTAGAAGATGTTTCTACAAGTGGGGGAATCTCAAACTAGGGGACATTATTACAGAATAAGGGGATACTCATTTAAAACTGAGATGAGAAGGAATTTCTTCTCTCAGAGAGTAATGAATGTCTGGGATTCTCTTCCGCAGAGAGTTGTGGAGGCTAGATCACTGAACATATTTGAAGAGGAGGTAGATAGATTGTATCAGGGAGTTGAAGGCTATGAGGAGCTGGCACGAAAGAGGAGTGGAGGCCTTGGGCAGATCAGCCATGATCTAATTGAATGATGGGGCAGGCCTAAGAAGCCAAATAGCCTACTCCTGCTCCTATTTCTTATGTTCTTATGCTCTCTATTCTTAATGCTCATTTCTCTCTCTCTTGATAATCCTCCTGTCCCTCTCTGTTGTTAATCCTCCTCACTCTTGCTGTTGTTATTGCTCCTGTCTCTCTGTTGTTATTGCACCTTTCTCTAACTATTGTTTATCATCCTGTCTCTCTCTGTTGTTAATCCTCCTGTTTCTCTCTCTTGTTCATTCTCCTGTCTCTCTCTCTCTGTTGTTAATAGACATAGACATAGAAAATAGGAGCAGGAGGGCCCATTTGATGGGCCGAGGGGCCTCTTCTGCACTATGTGATTCTGTGATTTGGCCATTCAAGCCTGCTCATGGCTGATCATCCAACTCAATAGCCTGCTCCCACTTTCTCCAAATATCCTTTGATCCCTTTAGCCCCAACAGCTATATCTGACTCCTTCTTGAAAACATACAATGTTTTGGTTTCAACTAGTTTCTGTGGTAGCGAATTCCACAGGCTCACCACTCTCTGGGTGAAGAAATTTCTCCTCATCTCAGTCCTAAATGGTCTACTCCATATCCTCAGATTGTGACCCCTGGTTCTGGACTCCCCCACCATCGGGAACATCCTTCCTGCATCTACCCTGTCTAGTCCTGTTAGAATTTTATAGGTTTCTATGAGAATCTGCCTCGTTCTTCTGAACTTCAGCGAATATAATCCTAATTAATTCAATCTCTCCTCATATGTCAGCCCCGCCATCCCAGGAATCAGTCGGGTAAACCTTTGCTGCACTCCCTCTATAGCAAGAACATCCTTCCTCAGATAAGGAGACCAAAACTGCACATAATATTCCAGGTGTGGTCTCACCAATTGCAGCAAGACATCCCTGTTCCTGTACTCGAATCCTCTGGCTATGAAGGCCAACATACCATTTGCCCTCTTTACCTGTTGCACCTGCATGCTTACCTCTGGCGACTGGTGTACGAGAACACCCAGGTCTCGTTGCACAATCCCCGTCTCTCAATTTATAGCCATTCAGATAATAATCTGCCTTCCTGTTTTTGCTACCAAAGTGGATAACCTCACATTTATCCACATTATACTGCACCTGTCATGCATTTGCCCACTCACTCAGCTTGTCCAAATCACACTGAAGCAACTCTGCATCCTCCTCACAGCTCACCCTCCCACCCAGCTTTGTGTCATCTGCAAATTTGGAGGTATTACATTTAGTTTCCTCATCTAAATCATTAATATTGTGAATAGCTAGGGTCCCAGCACCGATCCCTGCGGTATCCCACTAATCACTGCCTGCCATTCAGAAAAAGACACGTTTATTCCTACTCTTTGTTTTCTGTGTGGCAACCAGTTTTCTGTCCATCTCAATACACTACCCCCAGTCCCATACGCTTTAATTTTACATGCCAATCTATTATGTGGGATTTGTCAAAAGCCTTCTGAAGGTGCAAATAAACCACATCCACTGGCTCCCCCTCATCAACTCTACGAGTTACATCCTTGAAAAATTCTAATAGATTTGTCAAACATGATTTCCCTTTTACAAATCCATGCTGACTCTGTCTGATTCTGCCACTGTTTTCCACCTGCTCAGCTATTACATCTTTTATAATGGACTCTAGAATTTTCCCCACTACCAAAGTCAGGCTGACTGGTCTATAATTCCCTGTTTTCTCTCCACCTCCCTTTTTAAATAGTGGGGTTACATTAGCTATCCTCCAATCTGTAGGAACTGTTCCAGAGTCTATAGAATCACAGAAGATTCTCACCAATGCATCCACTATTTCTAGGGCTATTTCCTTAAGTACTCTGGGATGCAGATTATCAGGCCCTGGGGATTTATCGGCCTTCAATCCCACCAATTTCCCCAACACCCATTTTCCTAATACTGATTTCTTTCAGTTCCTCCCTCTCATGAAACCCTGTGTTCCCCAACATTTCTGGTAGGTTATTAGCGCCCTCCTTTGTGAAGAGAGAATCAAAGTATGTATTTTGTTGGTTGGCAATTTCTTTGTTCTCCATTATAAATTCCGCTGTTTCTGACTGTAAGGGACCTACATTTGTCTTCACCAATCTTTTTCTCTTCACATACCTACAGAAACTTTTACAGTCATTTTTCATGTTCCCTGCATGCTTACTCTTGTATTCTATTTTCCCCTTCTTAATCAATCCCTTGGTCCTCCTTTGCTGAATTCTAAACTGCTCCCAATCCTCAGGTCTGTTGTTTTTTTCTGGCCAATTTGTATGCCTCTTCCTTGCATCTAATACTATCTCTAATTTTACTTGTAAGCCATGGTTTGGCCACCTTTCCTGTTTTACTTTTGCGCCAGACAGGAATAAACAATTGTTGCAGTTCACCCATGTGCTCTTTGAATGTTTGCCATTGCCTATCCACCATCATCCCTTTAAGTAACATTTCTCAATCCATCATAGCCAACTCGCGCCTCATACCATCGTAGTTTCCTTTATTAAGATTCAGGACCCTGGTCTCAGAATCAACTACGTCACTCTCCATCTTAATGAAGGATTCTATCATGTTATGGTCGCTCATCCCCAAACACAACTAGATTGCCAATTATTCCTTTCTCATTACACAATACCCAGTCTAGGGTGTCTGTTCTCTAGTTGGTTCCTCAATGTATTGTTCCAGAAAACCATCCTGTACACACTCCAGGAATTCCTCCTTGATGCATTGTTACTAATGTGATTTGTCCAATCTGTATGCAAATTAAAGTCACCCATAATTACAGATGTTCCTTTATTGCATGCGTCTCTAATTTCCTGTTTAATACTATTCCCAACATCACCACTACAGTTTGGGGGTGTATATACAACCCCCACTAACATTTTTTGCCCCTTAGTGTTTCTCAGCTCTACCCACACAGATTCCACGTCGTCGGAGCTAATATCTTTCCTCACTATTGCGTTAATTTCCTCTTTAACCAGCAATGCAACTCCACCGCCTTTTCCTTTTTGTCTGTCCTTCCTAAATACTGAATACCCCTGGATGTTCAGTTCCCATCCTTGGTCACTCTGCAGCCATGTCTCCGTAATCCCGACTATATCATACCTGTTTACATATATTTGCGCGGTTAATTCATCCACTTTATTGCAAATGCTCCTCACGTTAAGGCACAAAGCCTCAAGGCTTGTCTTTTTAACATTAGTTGTCCTGTTCCCACCATTTTTCACTGAGGCCGTGTTTGATTCTTGCCCTTGATTTCTCTGCCTATCACTTTTCTGATACCCCTTTCTGTCTTTTGTTCTTGTCCTTGATTCCCCTTCCTCTGACTCCTTGCATAGGTTCCCATCCCCCTGCCATTTTAGTTTAAACCCTCCCCAACCACTCTAGCAAATGTTACCCCAGGACATCAGTCCTGGTCCTGCCCAGGTGTAACCCGTCCACTTTATACTGGTCCCACCTCCCCCAGAACCAGTCCCAATGCCCCAGGAATCTGAAACCCTCCCCTTCACACCATCTCTACAGCCACATATTCATCTGATATATCCTGCTATTTCTACTCTGACTGGCACGTGGCACTGGTAGTAATCCTGAGATCCTTTGAGGTCCTATTTTTCAACTTACTTCCTAACTCCCTATATTCTGCTTTTAGGACCTCATCCCTTTTTTTACCTATGTCATTTATACCAATGTGTACCACGACCACTGGATGACTTGGAGGGGAACTTCCAGGTGTTCCTATCTATCTGCTGCCTTTGTCTTCCTAGATGGTAATGGTCAAGGGTTTGGAAGGAGCTGCCAAGGAGCCTTGGTAAATTCCTGCAGTGCATCCTGTACACACTGCTGCTACTGTGCATCGGTGGTGGAGGGAGCGAATGTTTGTGGATGTGGTGTCAATCAAGCTGGCTGCTTTGGCCTGGATGGTGTTGTGGGAGCAGCATTCACCCAGGCAAGCGGGGAGTATTCCATCACACTCCTGACTTGTGCCTTGTAGATGGTGAACAGGCTTTGGGGAATCAGGAGGTGAGTTATTCACTGCAGGATTCCTAGCCTCTGACCTGCTCTTGTAACCACAGTATTTATATGGCTAGTCCAGTGCAATCTATGGTTAATGGTAACCCCAGGATGTTGATAGTGGGGGATTCAGTGATGGTAATGCCATTGAAGGTCAAGAGGTGATGGTTAGAGTCTCTCTTGTTGGAGATGGTCATTGCCTGGCATTTGTGTGGCACGAATGTTGCTTGCCACTTGTCATCCCAAACCTGAATATTGTCCAGAGAATGCTGCATTTGGACATAGACTTCTTCAGTATCTGAGGAGTCGCAAATGGTGCTGAACATTGTGCAATCATCAGCGAACATTCCCACTGCTGCCCTAATGATGGAAGGAGGGTCATTGATGAAGCAGCTGAAGATGATTAGGCCGAGGACACTACCCTGAGGAACTCCTGCAGTCATGTTCTGGAGCTGAAATGATTGACATCCAACATCTTCCTTTGTGCTAGGTGTGACTCCAGCCAGCAGAGAGTTTTCCCCCCCTGATTTCCCATTGTCTCCAGCTTTGCAAGGGCTCCTTGATGCCACACTCGGTCAAATGCGACTTGATGTCAAGGGCAGTCACTCTCACCTCACCTCAGGAGTTCAGCTCTTCTGTCCATGTTTGAACCAAGGCTGTAATGAGGTCCAGAGCTGAATGGCCCTGGCGGAACACAAACTAGGCCTCAGTGAACAGGTTATTGCTAAGCAAGTGGTGCTTGATGGTACCATTGACGACCCCTTTAACCACTTTACTGATGATAGAAAGTAGACTGATGGGGCAGTAATTGGCTGGGTTGGATTTGTCCTGTTTTTTGTGTACAGGACATACCTGGGCAATTTTCCACATTGCTGGGTAGATGCCACTGTTGTAGCCGCACTGGAATAGCTTGGCTTGGGGCACGGTAAGTTCCAGAGCACAAGTCTTCAGTACTATTGCCGGAATACTGTCAGGATCCGTAGCCTTAACACTATCCAGTGCCTTCAGCCATTTCTTGATATCACATGGAGTGAATCGAATTGGCTGAAGACTGGCATTTGTGATGCTGGGGACCTCCGGAGGAGGCCGAGATGGATCATCCACTCGGCACTTCTGGCTGAAGATTGTAGCAAATGCTTCAGCCTTATCTTTTGCACTGATGTGCTGGGCTCCTTCGCCATTGAGGATGTGGATATTTGTGGCACCTTCTCCTCCAGTGAGTTGTTTAATTATCCACCACCATTCATGGCTGGATGTGGCAGGACTGCATAACTTAGATCTTAGATCTGATCTGTTGGTTATGGAATTGCTCAGCTCTGTCTATCACTTACTATCTATGCTGGTTAGCATGCAAGTCCTGTGTACAGCTTCACCACGTTGACATCTCATTTTTAGGTATCCTGGTGCTGCTCCTGGCATGCCCTCCTGCACTCTTCATTGAACCAGGGTTGATCCCCTGACTTGGTGGTAATGATAGATTGGGGTATATGCTGGGCCATGAGGATACAGATTGTGTTTGAGTACAATTCTGCTGTTGCTGATGGCCCACAGCGCCTCATGGATGCTCAGTCTTGAATTGCTAGATCTGTTTGGAGGGTATCCTCAATGTGAAGGCGGGACTTCGTCTTCACAATGACAGTGTGGTGATCTCTCCTACAGGTTGGCGAGGATGAGGTCAAGTATGTTTTTCCTTCTTGTTGGTTCCCTCACCACCTGCCGCAGACTCAGTCTAGCAGCTATGTCCTTTAGTACTCAGCCAGCTCAGTCAGTAGTGGTGCTACCAAGCAATCCCTGGTGAGGCACATTGAAGTCCCCCACCCAGAGTACATTATGTGCCCTTGCCATACTCAATGCTTCTTCCAAGTGGTATTCAACATGAAGGAGCACTGATTCATCAGCTGAGGGAGGATGGTACATGGTAATCAGTAGGAGGTTTCCTTGTCCATGTTTGAACTGATGCCATGAAACTTCCTGGGGTCTGGAGCCAATGTTGAGGACTCCCAGGGCAACTCCCTCCTGACTGTATACCACTGTGGCGCTACCTCTGCTGGGCCTGTCCTGCCGGTGGGACAGGACATACCCAGGGACAATGATGGTAATGTCTGGGACGTTATCTGTAAGATATGATCCCGTGATGATGACTATGTTAGAATGTTGCTTGACCAGTCTGTGAGACAGCTCTCCCAATTTTGGCACTAGCCGCCAGATGTTTGTAAGGAGGACTTTGCAGGGTCAACAGGGCTGAGTTTGCTGTTGTTTTTTCTGGTGCGTAGGTTGATGCCGGGTGGTCTGTCTGGTTTCATTCCTTATAGACTTTGTACTAGTTTGATACAACTGAGTGGCTTGCTAGGCCATTTCACAGGGCAGTTAAGAGTCAGCCACATTGCTGTGGGTTTGGAGTTACATGTAGGCCAGACCAGGTAAGAACGGCAGATCTCCTTCCTTAAAGGAATTTCATCATCTGTTGTGGTGCAATTCAAACCCGGGTCCCCAGGGAAATTTCCCTGGGTCTCTGAATTGCTAATTAATTGACAATATTGCTATGCCACCCCATCTCTCAGTTGCTCATTACCCTGTTTGTGACCTGTTCTCTGGAATGGATCCTTTGAGCAGTGAGGTTTCTGTTCTGGAGATCACAAGTATGCCTTCAATCCAAAGCTCTGTGGAGACTGCCCACTCCGGTTTTAAACCTGCGGTTTCAAACCCCTCCAATGCTGATTACATTTGGCTTCTTGAGCTATTGTTTTTGATGTAAACCCAATACTCTTTCTGACTGGTGTACTGAATTTGTCACCGATGTGTGTTCCATTGTGTGTCAGTCTGTCAGAACCCAGCTTGATTGTTCCAGGTAATTTACCTTGACTCTCAATACCTTTCTCATTGCATTGTAAAACAAACCTTGTGCAATGCATCATTGTCTTCCCTTGTTATATATTTGATCGATATGTTTTTGTGACATTTTCTGAATTTGGATACTAATATGGAATAAACAGGCAGCTGTTGCATTTACTACAAACTCAATTTAGTTTCCGTGAGGTGCAATGTCATTGTTGGCTGTAAGCATAGAGATGTTGAACAGGTTGGCATTCACTAGATATTGAACCCGACTAACCAGGAGGGGCAGGAGTACAGAGCATCTGAGGAGGCTGAGCATGTGACGGGGCTGTGGACATGGAATACCTCTCAGCCATTTGTTCAGTGCAGCAGGCCATTGAATAAAGTGACCGTTCCAACTCTTGCTTCACCAGGCTTGGATCTAAATGAACACTTAGAAAATTGGTGAATAAAACAGGGTGAACATCGTTAATATTTCACACAATCTGTCAATAAGCACCCGGACGTCTTCATGTGTATCAGAACACTGTATCAGCAGATGCCCTCACACCTGATTGTACTTCAGGGAGTCTTCACACTTAAAACTTATCATAATAATGGTGAATGTGATCAAAAATAGTATCAGCGTATTGTTCAACAATCTGAACTGGTTCATCATTTGAAGATGATGACTTCCAATTATTATTATAGGTTTTGGAAACAATTTTAAAATTGTAAGTGTTAAAATGTATCCACAGTTTCATTTGACAGCCACTTGAACCACAGGCACAGAATGAGGCCATTTGGCCCATTGAGTTCATATCTCTCTGTAGGGTAATCCAGTCAGTCCCATTCCCTCACTCTCTCTCTTTCTCCACAGCCCAGAAAGTTTATCTCGAGCATTGCTGAAAAAAGAGATATTTTGTCAAAGCTTTTTGTCTTACACTCAGCAGGACAGTCACAAGAATAACAATGTCAGGGGAAACAACAAATTTATACTGCATGAGAAGAGAGTGCTGATTGGTTGACAGTGGACTCTGATTGGTAGAGGTGTTGCCATGGAGAATGCACCAGTTGATTGTGACTGACAGTTAACTGCCAAACATTGTTTAAAATTTAAACCAGGCAGCTGACTCTGGTCAAGACATTGCCCTGGAGAATGGACCAGCGAATGGCTGTCACTTATTTTGTTTCACTGAACATGTTCTTTTTGCCTGTAAAGAACGGGGCTCTGTGTGTTAATATATGCAGCTTGCAATACACACAAAGGTGCCACACTGCAAGCCCAACTGACATTCTTAAATTGGTTGTTAGTGTAATTCTTAGCACACTGAGGATTATTTAGCAAATGTTTTTCAATCAGGGAATCACATCTAATGTTGGACAGTGTGTTTTGAGTTTTGCAAGCACAGGCTGGTTGGGTACTGTCTGCACCTTGCCCTGTGCGAACAGCGGCTGGGTCATGCTGTTTGATACGAGCCGCCAGTCTTTGGGACATGCGGCCTACATACCTAGTATCACACTGGAACTAAAATTCATATACCACATTACACTCATTTGTGTGATAGGCAGAATGTCTTTTTGGCTAGATGGCAGCATCCTGTTA
The DNA here is from genome assembly GCF_017639515.1 of Carcharodon carcharias. NCBI lineage: Eukaryota > Metazoa > Chordata > Chondrichthyes > Lamniformes > Lamnidae > Carcharodon > Carcharodon carcharias. The sequence continues at coordinate 98,543,595 of NC_054473.1, read as the reverse complement.
GTGGTGAATACCACATGTATTGTTACTGCATAGGAGCAGCGTGAAACAGCTAGCTTCACTTGTTGCTCAAATATTAGAGACACGTTGCCTTTTCAGGGTAATCTGAGGTAGACTTGGCACTTTCCAAGCCCATTCGTGAGTTTGCATGATATACGGCATGAAATGATCTGATCAGGGTAGCCATTATCCCTCAGGATGTCTTTGATGTGCCCTATTTCAGCATCAAGTTTGCAAGGTGAGCAAATGGCTTGGGCCCTATTTACGAGGTTGCCAATAAGGCTAATCTTATAGTATGAGAATCCCAACAAGTATATTGACCAGGGAAGGTAGGTTTGTGGTAGACTGTGGTAGAGAATCCCCTGGCAGATTTCTTACCTAGTACGTCAAGGAAAGGGAGTTCATTTGACTGCTCCATTTCAAAGGTGAATTCAAGCACAGGATGGAGCCCATTAAGATATATAAGGAAATTATTACATGCAGCTGTGGATTTAAATATAGCAAACATATCATCCACATATTTGAAATATACAAGTGGTAGGAGAGTAGGTGTCATTCCATCGAAGACGGGTTTCTCATGGAATCCAACAAAGATGTTTGTGAGAGGTGGGCCTGGAGGGGATCCCATGGCAACACCATCTATTTGGGCACACATGTTGTGGTTAAAACTGAACTCAACAGCACAAGTTGCCTTGCCAAGTTCATTAGTTCATTGAGCACTGACTCACTCAATGGTGGCGGGTTTGGAGCTGCAGCACAAATATCTATGGCTTCCTTAAGTGGAACATTGTTGAATAAGCACATGGACACAGCATTGCTATCAATATGGAAGCCTTGTATGATCTTCACAAATGTGAAGGAATCCTTCACTGTGTATATGAAAAACTTACTCAAAACCGGTTGTAACAATTTACCCAATCGTCTGGCCAATTTATGTTGTGCAGAACCAGTCATAGATAAGATAGGCTGTAAAGGGGCATCACTTTTGTGTGTCTTGGGCAGCCCAGATGGATGGAGCGAACTGTGAGGATGAAACCTGTCGTATATATCACGTGGCAGCTCATCGCTCTTACACAAGTCCAGCAAGCATTTATTTAGCTTACTTTTAACCAAGGCAGTCTGGTCCAATGGATACGAATTTGGAACTGTCATTAAGAATAGTGTGCATTTTGATTATATAATCATGCTTGTTAAGGATGACTCTTTCCGACCTTTTGTCAGGTTTACTGATGTATATATCTGGGTTTGGTAGTATATCTATTTCCTTAAAGTGGCCATCAAATTTCCTTTTCAAATCATTCATTGTCTCCGCTTCCACCACCCTTTTAGGCAGTGGGTTCCAGGTCATTACTACTCGCTGCATAAAAACATCCTTTCTCACATCTCCCCTGCATTTCTTGCTCAAGGTCTTAAATCTGTGTTCCCCTGTCCTTGTGCAGTTAGCTCATAGGAACAGTTTTCCTTTGTGTAAGTTATCCAAGTGGTATACAGGATGGTGACAGCAATGCAGCTTGTAGCACTCTTTCCCCAGCACTGAACACAGGGTTAAAAAATGCAAACTGGAGGAATAGCACCTCATCTTCCGACTAGGCACTTTACAGCCTTCCGGACTGAATATTGAATTCAACAACTTTGGATCTTGAACTCCCTCCTCCATCCCCACCTCCTTTCTGTTTCTTCCCCCTTCCTTTCGTTTTTTTCAATAATTTATATAGATTTTTCTTTTCCCACCTATTTCCATTATTTTTAAATCCTTTCCACCCCACCCTCACTAGAGCTGTACCTTAAGTGCCCTACCATCCATTCTTAATTAGCACATTCGTTTAGATAATATCACCACCTTCAACGCCTCTGTGTTCTTTTGTTCTTTTGTCTGTGACATCTTTTGATTATCTGCTCCTATCACTGCTTGCTTGTCCCTACAACTACACCACCCCCCTCCACTTCTCTCCCCTCACACAACACCAGCAGCAACTCCCCCCCCACCGCCCACCTTATACCAGCTTATATTTCACCCCTCTCCTTAGATTCACTCACTTCTGTTGAAGGGTCATGAGAACTCGAAACATCAACTCTTTTCTTCTCCGCCGATGCTGCCAGACCTGCTGAGTTTTTCCAGGTAATTCTGTTTTTGTTCTGAATACAGGGTTGCTAATCTTATTTCACAGAATCTTAATGGCACAGAAGGAGATCATTTGGCCCATCATGTCTGCACATTGCTTAATTTTAGATAAAAATCTAATGCCCTCTTGAATGCCTTGATCGGACCTGCCTCTACCACACTTCCAGGCAGTGCATTCCAGACCTGAACCACTTGTGTTAAAAAAAACTTCTAATGTCACACTTATTTGTTCAGGTTTCTTGTTTAACTCTGTGGCAATCTCATCACTCTGCCATTGGAACTGGAAGAATTTCGAATTCTCTCTCAAATCTCCCTTTATCTCCACAGGAGTGAGCAATGGAATATTGCACCCAGCAGTCGATGTCCTGTACAAAGTTACAGACTGAAGTTTTAATGATTCTCTGTTGTTTTCACAGCCATTGGCTCTCTTATAGCTAACAAAATCCACTCAATCCCAGCTGCACACTCCTGATGCCACATTCGATGTGGTGGGGGAAATGGCTGCAGCCCAAAACTTTTACTTGAGTTAAATGACACGAGAGATCACATGAATATGATAAGCCATGGTGGACAGAGGTATTTATCCAAAAAGTCACTTGGTGCTGAAATCAGCACACGCATCGCAAAAGCTGCGGTTGCTTTTTTCCAAGCTGAGTAAGACTGTGTGGAACAACAGCAATCTGACTGAGAAGACTGAACTGTCAGTCTACCAAGCCTGTGACCTCAGCACACTCCTCCACAGTGGTGACACCTGGAGAACATATGCATCTGTACAGGTGCAGAGGTGAGAAATTTCCACCATTTGGTGGAATTCTGACTTTTGGATAATGGAATTCTACCCAGGAGAAAAGGCTGAACAGTTTCCACCTTCCCTGTCTCAGACGTGTCCTCAGCATCTCTTGGCAGGACAATGACACAATTCAGAGGTCCTGGAGTCCACTAATTCCATCAGCATACACTCATTACTAAACCAATGATTTCGACACTGGCTCAGCCATGTTCATCCATGGATAACAGCCAGATACCCAAAGAACTTCTGTACAGTGAGCTGACTACTGGGTCACAACCTCCTGGCTGCCTATATGTCCACTACAAGGACACCTGGCAGTGAGATATGAAGATGGCGGACATTGACACCTGACAGATGACGACCATGACCTCTGGAGGCTGACTGGAAAGACATTGCAAGAGATGAGCAGAATTGAAAATCTCAGCTGGCTGAGATGAGGACCCAGGGAAAACAGAGGCCGGAGAAACGTGCACCTTCTCTGTCCATTGACTTCCTCTGCAGCAAAGGCAGCAGAGACTGCCGAGCTGGAATGGGGATCCTGAGTCATACTGGGTGATGCTGAAGACAGAGTTGACCACCACGGTGTAAACCAGTGTCTTAGGAGACAGAATGCTGCCTCTGAGTCCTTCACGTTTGCCTTCTCCTCTAGCAGGAATGAGATCAGAACCCTCTATTTTTAATCCACAGCCACATTGCTTCCTAAATTCCAAACCCTGAGGCCAGGCTGCCCTCTTCCTCTTTCCTTTCATTTCTCCTCTTTAAGACCCTTTAGAACTAATGCAGCCAATGGAAAACGTCATTGATGTACTTTCATACAGAGCCATCCAAGGGTCATCACATGAACCATCAAGGCCATTGACCAACTATGGCTTTAAGCAAGATGCAAGCTTTGCTAGTTCCACATCCTGACTCTGGTACATGGTGTGGTGAAAATCTCAAACTGATCTTTGTTTTACTGTTGTCCTTGTATTGTTTAAAATATACATCATTTTAATGCCTATTCCTTGACATTTCAATTCAACCTAGCTCATTATAAACAGCTTGAACTCAGGCTAAAACAGTAACCCAGTACCTGGGCTACTCACAGAATGCTGCCATTGATGAAACTCTTGGCAGCCACCAAACACAGAATGAGGGGACTTTTTCCTTCTCAGCTCTTAATGGAAAGAGCAGTTTAGCTGCCAGCTGATGGAAGTAACTGATCACAAGAGGCAGCCAGTGAGCCTCAGTTCTATCAAAGAAAGCAGTAAACTCTAGCTGGCCTTCATTTAGGATGACTAAACGCTTGTTTTGGCTGGTTTTCTGACAGTTTAGTGATTGGCTTGAGCAGTTTGAAGAAGAATTCTGTATATTATATATTCCCCATTCTGTACCATCAAAAGCCCACACTCTGCTTTCCACAGTTGTGCCATTGTTGTTGCAGTGTTTGGTGTCTCTGGTGGATAGAACCTCACTATATGTTACTGGCAGATACTGGCATATTTTGTCATTAATGCTGTCAACTTGTCAGGCTGCACCTATCTTTCCACAGCTTTCATCGATTCCTGCTTCAAAGGCCTGTTTGAAGAATCTTTGCTCTGTTGTTTATTAAAGTTGCCTTTGAGCAGATTGTATGGATCTAATGCCAGTTGGACTGTCTGTCTCAGTTTAGACAAGAAAGACTCCTGTCTTTATGTTTTGAGTCAAAAAGAGATAACAACCATCACCTTCCAGCCACATTTTTACTAACAGTTCCCGTGGGATGGTGAGTGATGACAGCCACTGAGTATATGGATTGCTTTCACTTTGATTCAGGGTCCTAAAGTACTTCTCTCATCTCCTTTTATTCTGCTCAGAGTTTTGTTCTTCCCACTCAACAAAGGCACCACAAAAGGTGCTGTAAGATTACACTTCCAACTTGCAGGCTGGGCTGAGGAAAGGTCTCAGTCCCTCTCAGACACTGTAAGGAGAGTGGTACGGTGGAAGAGACACGTTCAGGATCGGTGCCACCAGAGTGGCTGCTTGTTGAGTGATTGCAAAGAGGTGCAACACTCCTTCAGTACTCAGTGGAATATCAGCATCAATTTTAGCATGAATAACAGACAGAAAACAGAGTTGCAATAAATGGGTCATTTACAGGTTGGTACCATGTAACAATAGTGAATTTCCACAAGGGTCAGTGCTGGGGCCTCAGCTATTTACTATCTCCATGAATAGCTTAGATGAAGGGAAAGAATGTAATTTATTACAAGATATATTCAAGGTATATATAATAGGCATATTCCCTTGAAAGGGAAAAGTGAGGCAAACAAATCCAGAGCTTCTTGGATAGGGAAAGAGATTAAAATGAAAAAAAAACGGTGTGCTTATGATAGGTGTCAGGTGGATAATACAATTGAGAACCAGGCTGAACGCAGAAGGTTCAGACGGGAGGTGAAAGAGAAGTGAGAAAAGCAAAGAGAGATTATGAGGAGAGACTGGCAGCCAACATAAAAGGGAATCCCAAAGTATTCTATAGGCATGTAAACATTAAAAGGATAGTGAGAGGAGGAGTAGGGCTGGTTAGGGAGTCTACACATGGAGACGGAGGACATAGCTGAGGTACTAAATTAATACTTCTCATCTGTCTTTACCAAGGAAGAAGTTATTACCCAGGCCATGGTGAAAGAGAAGGTAATTCAAGATTAGAAGTGTTTAAAATGGATAAGGAGGAAGTTTTGGATAAGCTGTCTGTGCTTCAGTTTGATAAGGTACTGGGACTGTCTGAGATGCGTCCAAGGATACTGAGGGAATTGAGAGTGGAAATTGTGAAGTCACAGGTCATAATTTTTCAGTTTTCCTTAGACTCAGGGGTGGTCCCAAAGGTCTGGGGAATAGCAAATGTTCAACAAAGAATGTGAAGATAAACCCAGCAACTACAAGTCAGTCAGTTTAACCTCACTGGCGGTGAAACTTATAGTAACAAGAATTTGGGACCAGATTAATAGTCACATGGACTAGTGTAGGTTAATTTAGAAAAACCAGCATGGATTTCTCCAGGGAAAATCATGTTTGACTAACTTGCTGGAGTTTTTTGAAGGATAGAGAGGGTTGATGAGGGTCATGCTGTTGATGTGGTGCACATGGACTTCTACAAGGTGTTTGATACAGTGCCGCATGATAGACTTGTGAACAAAGTTATAGTTCATGGAATAAAAGGGACAGTAACAACATGGATACGGAATTGGCTGAGTGACAGGAAACAGAAGAGTAGTGGTTAATTGATGTTTTACGGGCCGGAGGAAGGTTTGTAGTGGTGTTCCCCAGGGGTCAGTAATGCTCTTCCTAATATATATTAATGATCTAGACTTTGGTGTGCAGGGCACAATTTCAAAATTTGTGGATGATACGAAACTTGGAAACATTGTGAACTGTGAGGACAGTTTAGAACTTCAAAAGGACATAGACAAGTTGGTGGAATGGCAGACAAAGTTCAATGCAGAGAAATGTGAAGTGATTCATTTTGGTAGGATGAACATGGAGTGACAAAGGTTACAAATCTAAAGTGGGCGCAGGAGCAGAGGCACCTGGCTATAAATGTGCATAAGTCATTGAAGGTGGCAGGACAGGTTGAGAGCAGTTAATAGAACATTCAGTATCCTAGGCTTTATTAATAGAGACATAGAGGATAAGAGCAAGGAGGTTATGTTGAATTTGTATAAGTCACCAGTTCGACCTCAGCTGGAGCATCACACCCAGTCCTGGGCACCGCAGTTTAGGAAGGATGTGAAGGCATCGGAGAGAGTGCAGAAAAGATTCATGAGAATGGTTCCAGGGATGAGGAACTTCAGTTATGAAGATATATAGGAGAGATTAGGACTGTGTTCCTTAGAGAAGAGAAGGCTGAGAGGAGATTTGATAGGGGTATTCAAAATCATGAGAGGTCTGGACAGAGTAGATAGGGAGGAACTGTTCCCACTTGTGAAAGTATTGAGAACGAGAAGGCTCAGGTTTAAAGTAATTAGTAAAAGAAACAAAAGCGATATGAGTAAAAACTTTTTCACGCAGCGAGAAGTTAAGTTTTGGAATGAATTGTCTGAGAGTGTGATGGAGACAGGGTCAAGCCAGTGGTTAGGGTCTGGAATGCACTTTTTGAGAGTGTGGTGGAGACAGGGTCAATCAAGTGGTTAGGATCTGGAATGCACTCGAGGCTTCAAATCAGGAATTAGACTGTTATCTGAGAAGGAAGAATTTGCAGGGTCACGGGGAGAATGCGGAAGAATGACACTAATTGAATTGCTCATTCGGAGAGCTGGTGCAGCACAATGGGCTGAATGGCCTCCTTCTGCACCGTAGATGATTTTGACAGGTTAAGTATAGGGTAAAAGTATGTTAGATGGAGTATCATGTGGGGAGGTGTGGGCTTTTACCTGGTACCATTCCCCCACCTTCGCCCCGTAACCCTGTATATTCTTTCTTTTCAGATATCAATCCATTTCTCTCTTGAATGCCTCGATTGATCCTGCTTCCACCACACTCTCCGGCAATGCATTCCAAACCCAAACCACTCGCTGTGTGAAGAAGTTCCTCCTCATGTCTTCATTGTTTCTTTTTCCAATCACCTTAAATTTGTCTCCCTCTGGTTCTCAATCCTTCCACCAACAGAAACAGTTTTTCCCTATCTACTCTGTCCAGAACCCTCATGATTTTGAATACCTCTATCAAATCTCCTCTCAACTTCTCTTCTCCAAGGAGAACAGCTCCAGCTTCTCCAATCTATCAACATAACTGAAGTTCCTCACCTTTAGACCAATTCTCCTAAATCATTTCTGTACACAAAGACTTCATATCCATCCTAAAGTGTGACACACACAACTAGATGCTGAGGCCGAACTAGTATTCTGTACAAGTTTAACATAACTTCCCTGTTGTACTCCATGCCACAATTAATAATACCAAGGATACATTATGTTTTATTAACTGTGCTCTCAACCTATCCTGCTGAGAGCCCAGAAATCCGTTAGGCTATTGAAACACCTGAGCACCAGTGAAAAAATTGTTTGATTGACAGCTCTGGCTCTCTGATCTCTTATGTTAATTGCACACTTTATTTATATAAGATAAAGATGCTTCAAGTGCTTTCAGTTTCTGCTATTGATATTTTAAAGAGCTTGGATGATTAACACCTTTATTGATTCACACCTTTATTACTACATAGTAAAAAGGAGATTTTTTTTAATAAAGTGGAAAGTTATCAATGAAAGACTTTTTTAAAGCTTTTTTTAACACATCTTATTGTCACTATGACACTCATTGGTTCCATATGGTGTAAAGTGGATGAATGGGCATGGAAGTACCATAGCTTGGCATGAGGTAAATGAGGTGCCTTAAGGGGTGGGGGACATACTTTGGCATAGAGGACATGAAGAGGACCAGTTTAACTTACATTTCAAAAGTTTCCCTCATATAGACTAAGCTTCATGACTGCTCTGAGGGGCTGTGAACCACAACTCTTTAAAAACCTGGCCCGACTCCATGTAAAGTGCAGAGGAGTAGGACGATACCTATTTCCATAAAGGAGACGGCCAAGTCAGAGTGCAGCATGCAGGCTTGTGACCTGAACCAGCATACGTTCTTAAAAGGCATTCTTGAAAATTGTCAAATAGAACAATGTATCCAGGTAACTACCCTTCCTTGAAGCATCGCAGTACCTGCAGTTCAGACTCCAGCTCATCAACTCTGAACCGTAGTTTCTCGAGCTGCAGTCATTTACCACAGATGTGGTTGTTGTGGATCACCAGCCCTAACATGCTACAGCTGCAACACCTCACCTGCCCTCCCATCTTTATTGAACTTTATTTAACTAATTGTGCTTTCAAATTTTGAAATATCATTCAATTGTCTTTTTCTAGTTTTTAACCTTAATAAAGCCTTGTTGCATCTATTAAATTTAGTTAAATGCTTTAGGTCTTCACTGTAATGGTTTTTTTAGTCATTTGTGGGATGTGGGTGTCCCTGGCTAAGTCAACATTTATGACCCATCCCTATTTGCGCTTGAAAAGGTGATGGTGAGCTGCCTTCTTGAACCGCTGCAGTTCATGTGGTGTAGGTACACCCACAGTGCTGTTAGGGATGGAGTTCCAGGATTTTGACGCAGCAACTGTGAAGGAACGGCAATATATAAACATACGAACATGGACCGGGAGCAGACCTTTTGGCCCTTCAAGCTTGTTCTGCTATTCAGTAAGATCATGGCTGATCTGAATGTAACCTCAGCTCCTCATTCCTATCTAGCCCTGATAACCTTTCACCCCTTGTTGCTCAAGAATCGATCTAGCTCTGCCTTAAAAATATTCAAAGACTCTGGTTCCACCGCCTTTGGAGGAAGAGAGTTCCAGAGATTTGCAACCATCAGAAACCTCTGTCTTAAACCGCAACCCCTACCTCTAGACTCTCCCACAAGAGGAAACATCCTCTCCACGTCCAACCTGTCAAGACCCCTCAGGATCTTAAAGGATCAAGTCGACTCCTACTCTTCTGGACTCCAGCAGATACAAGCCTAACCTGCCCAGCCTTTCCTCATAAGACAACCTGCCCGTTCCAGGTAATAGTCCAATAATCCTTCTCTGAACTGCTTCTAACCCATTTACATCTTTCATTAATTAAGGAGACCAGTACTGTACACAATACTCCAGATGTGAGCTCACCAGTGCCCTGTACAACTGAAGAATAACTTCCCTACTTTTGTAATCATTTCCCCTTAAAATAAATGATAACATTCTGTTAGCTTTCTTAATTACCTGCTGTACCTATATACAAGTACAGGACACTGCACTAAGACACCCAGATCCCTCTGAATCTCAGAGCTTTGCAATTTCACACCATTTAGATAATAAGCTTTTTTTTTATTCTTCCTGCCAAAATGAACAATTTCACATTTGCCCACATTATAGTCCATTATTCAGATGTCTGCCCACTCACTTAACCTATCTATGCCTCTTTGTAACTGCCTTAATCCCTCCTCACAACTTACTTTCCTACCTATCATTGTATCGTCAGCAAATTTAGCCACCATGACATATATCCCTTCATCCAAGTCATTTATATAAATTGTAAAAAGCTGAGGCCCCTGCAGTGATCCCTGTGGCACACCACTCGTCATATCCTGCCAACCAGAAAAAGACACATTTATCTTTCCTGTTTCCGGTTAGCTAGTCAATCCATGCCAATACGTTATCCCCTATACCATGAGCTTTTATTTTCTGCAGTAACCTTTGATGTGGCATCTTATTAAATGCCTTCTGGAAATCTAAGTACAGTACATCCACCGGTTCTCCTTCATCCACAGCACGTGACTCTTTCAAAGAACGCCAATAAATGAGTTAAACATGATATCCCTTTCACAAAACCATGTTGACTCTGCCGAATTGCCTTGAATTTTTCTAAGTGCCATGCTATAACATCTTTATTAATAGCTTCTAGCATTTTCCCAATGTCAGATTTTAGGCTTACTGGCCTATAGATTCCTGCTTTCTGTCTCCCTCCCTTTTCCAATAAAGCAGTTATATTTGGAATTTTCCAATCCAATGGAACCTTACCTGAATCTAGGGAATTTTGGAAAATTAAAACCTTTGGAACAACATACTTCTGCAAAGACCCTAGGATGTAATCCATCCGAACCTGGGGATTTGTCTGCCTACAGCCCAACAATTTGTTCAGTTCCACTTACCTGGTGATTGTAATTTTCTTGAGCTTCTCCCTTCCTTCCATTTCCAGATTTACAGCTATTTCCAGGATGTTACTTGCACTTGTATACATAGTTCCAAGTCAGGATGGTGACTGGCTTGGTGGGGAACCTCCACGTGGTGGTGTTCCCATGCATCTGTTGCCCTTGTCCTTCTAGATGGTAGTGGTCGTGGAGGTGCTGCCTAAGGAGCCTTGGTGAGTTCCTGCAGTGCATCCTGTAGATGGTACACACCGCTGCTACTGTGCATCGGTGGTGGAGGGAGTGAATGTTTGTGGATTGGGTGTCAATCAAGTGGTCTGCTTTGTCTTGGATGGTGTCAAGCATCTTGTGTGTTGTTGGAGCTGTACTCACCCAGGCAAGTGGGGAGTATTCCATCACACTCCTGACTTGTGCCTTGTAGATGGTGGACAGGCTTTGGGGAGTCAGAAGGTGAGTTACTCGCTGCAGGATTCCTAGCCTCTTACCTGCTCTTGTAGCAACACAACTTAGCCCACAGTCCTAATTAAATCTTCTTTGTTTGTTTTTATTTTTATATACCCAGCAGGTGTCTCTCTGTCTCTCTCTTTCAGCGATATATCTGACAGGTGTGTCTCATTCGCTGTCTCTGACTCAACAAATTCTCACTCTCACCCGAATTCCCTCGCACTCTCGTGAAATTTGCATTCAGGGGAAGCTGCTCTGTGCTAATTATCTGAGCATTCATTCACTTTCTCTTTAATTTACCCTGATTGAAATTTAAACCAAAGCCCTGGTTTAGAGAAAAATAAAGGGAATTACTCAACAATCATTTTTCTGCTTTCCTTTGATGTTACACTTTGTTTATTTTTCTCTTTTATTCAAAGAATTATTTTGAAAGTGGACCATCGACACACGTACCTCAAACCATCATCAACCCGCCCTCGCCACCGATAATATTCCTTTCGCAGGCTGCAAACCACCGAAACCCCCGTGATCCTGACTCGTCCACTTCCCGCCTACTCCACTCTTCTCCCAGACCTGTGTTCCAGGGCCTCATCCTGACTGACCACTGCTCTCCAGGACCTCGTCCTCACTGAGCACTGCTCTCCTGGACCTCGTCCTCACTGACCACTGCCCTCCCGAACCTCGTCCTCTCTGACCACTGCTCTTCTGGACCTCGTCCTCACTGACCGCTGCCCTCCCTGACCTCGTCCTCACTGACCGCTGCCCTCCTGGACCTCGCCCTCACTGACGGACCTGGTCCTCACCGACCGCTGCCCTCCCTGACCTCGTCCTCACTGACCGCTGCCCTCCCTGACCTCGTCCTCACCGACCGCTGCTCTCCCGCACCTCGTCCTCACCGACCACTGCTCTCCCGGACCTCGTCCTCACTTACCGCTGCCCTCCCTGACCTCGTCCTCACTGACCGCTGCCCTCCTGGACCTCGCCCTCACTGACTGCTGCCCTCCCGGACCTGGTCCTCACCGACTGCTGCCCTCCCTGACCTCGTCCTCACTGACCGCTGCCCTCCCTGACCTCGTCCTCACCGACAGCTGCTCTCCCGCACCTCGTCCTCACTGACCGCTGCCCTCCCTGACCTCGTCCTCACCGACCGCTGCTCTCCCGCACCTCGTCCTCACTGACCGCTGCCCTCCTGGACCTGGTCCTCACCGACCGCTGCCCTCCTGGACCTGGCCCTCACCGACCGCTGCCCTCCCGGACCTGGTCCTCACCGACCGCTGCCCTCCTGGACCTGGTCCTCACCGACCACTGCCCTCCTGGACCTCGTCCTCATTGACCGCTGCCCTCCCGAACCTTGCCCTCTCTGACCACTGCCCTCCCGAACCTCGCCCTCTCTGACCACTGCCGTCCTGAACCTCGCCCTCTCTGACCACTGCCCTCCTGCACCTCGTCCTCACTGACCGCTGCCCTCCCGGACCTCGTCCTCACTGACCGCTGCCCTCCTGGACCTCGTCCTCACTGACCCCTGCCCTCCCGGACCTGGTCCTCACTGACCGCTGCCCTCCCGGACCTCGTCCTCACTGACCGCTGCCCACCCGGACCTCGTCCTCACCGACCGCTGCCCTCCCGGACCTGGTCCTCACTGACCGCTGCTCTCCCGGACGTGGTCCTCACTGACCGCTGCCCTCCCGGACCTGGTCCTCACTGACCGCTGCTCTCCCGGATCTGGTCCTCACTGACCGCTGCCCTCCTGGACCTGGTCCTCACTGACCGCTGCTCTCCCGGATCTGGTCCTCACTGACCGCTGCCCTCCCGGACCTGGTCCTCACTGACCGCTGCCCTCCCGGACCTCGACCTCTCTGACCGCTGCCCTCCCGGACCTGGTCCTCATTGACCGCTGCTCTCCCGGACCTGGTCCTCACTGACCGCAGCCCTCCCGGACCTGGTCCTCACCGACCGCTGCTCTCCCGGATCTGGTCCTCACTGACCGCTGCCCTCCCGGACCTGGTCCTCACTGACCGCTGCCCTCCAGGACCTCGACCTCCCGGACCTCGACCTCTCTGACCGCTGCCCTCCCGGACCTGGTCCTCACTGACCGCTGCTCTCCCGGACGTGGTCCTCACTGACCGCTGCCCTCCCGGACCTGGTCCTCACTGACCGCTGCACTCCCGGATCTGGTCTTCACTGACCGCTGCCCTCCTGGACCTGGTCCTCACTGACCGCTGCTCTCCCGGATCTGGTCCTCACTGACTGCTGCCCTCCCGGACCTGGTCCTCACTGACCGCTGCCCTCCCGGACCTCGACCTCTCTGACCGCTGCCCTCCCGGACCTGGTCCTCATTGACCGCTGCTCTCCTGGACGTGGTCCTCACTGAGCGCTGCCCTCCCGGACCTCGACCTCTCTGACTACTGCCCTCCCGAACCTCGCCCTCTCTGACCACTGCCCTCCTGCACCTCGTCCTCACTGACCGCTGCCCTCCCGGACCTCGTCCTCACTGACCGCTGCCCTCCTGGACCTCGTCCTCACTGACTCCTGCCCTCCCGGACCAGGTCCTCACTGACCGCTGCCCTTCCGGACCTGGTCCTCACTGACCGCTGCCCTCCCGGACCTCGTCCTCACTGACCGCTGCCCTCCCGCACCTCGCCCTCACTGACCGCTGCCCTCCCGGACCTGGTCCTCACTGACTACTGCTCTCCCGGACCTGGTCCTCACTGACCGCTGCTCTCCTGGACCTGGTCCTCACTGACTGCTGCCCTCCCGGACCTCGTCCTCACTGACCGCTGCCCTCCCACACCTCGTCCTCACTGACCGCTGCCCTCCCGCACCTCGTTCTCACTGGCCGCTGCCCTCCTGGACCTGGTTCTCACTGACCGCTGCCCTCCCGCACCTCGTCCTCACTGTCCGCTGCCCTCCTGGACCTGGTCCTCACTGACCGCTGCTCTCCCGGATCTGGTCCTCACTGACCGCTGCCCTCCCGGACCTGGTCCTCACTGACCGCTGCCCTCCCGGACATCGACCTCTCTGACCGCTGCCCTCCCGGACCTGGTCCTCACTGACCGCTGCTCTCCCGGACGTGGTCCTCACTGACCGCTGCCCTCCCGGACCTCATCCTCACTGACCGCTGCTCTCCCGGATCTGGTCCTCACTGACCGCTGCCCTCCCGGACCTGGTCCTCACTGACCGCTGCCCTCCCGGACCTCGACCTCTCTGACCGCTGCCCTCCCGGACCTGGTCCTCATTGACCGCTGCTCTCCCGGACCTGGTCCTCACTGACCACTGCCCTCCCGGACCTCGACCTCTCTGACCACTGCCCTCCCGAACCTCGCCCTCTCTGACCACTGCCCTCCTGCACCTCGTCCTCACTGACCGCTGCCCTCCCGGACCTCGTCCTCACTGACCCCTGCCCTCCCAGACCTGGTCCTCACTGACCGCTGCCCTCCCGGACCTGGTCCTCACTGACCGCTGCCCTCCCGGATCTCGTCCTCACTGACCGCTGCCCTCCCGCACCTCGCCCTCACTGACCGCTGCCCTCCCGGACCTGGTCCTCACTGACTACTGCTCTCCCGGACCTGGTCCTCACTGACCGCTGCTCTCCTGGACCTGGTCCTCACTGACTGCTGCCCTCCCGGACCTCGTCCTCACTGACCGCTGCCCTCCCACACCTCGTCCTCACTGACCGCTGCCCTCCCGCACCTCGTCCACACTGGCCGCTGCCCTCCTGGACCTGGTTCTCACTGACCGCTGCCCTCCCGCGCCTCGTCCTCACTGTCCGCTGCCCTCCTGGACCTGGTCCTCACTGACCGCTGCTCTCCCGGATCTGGTCCTCACTGACCGCTGCCCTCCCGGACCTGGTCCTCACTGACCGCTGCCCTCCCGGACATCGACCTCTCTGACCGCTGCCCTCCCGGACCTGGTCCTCACTGACCGCTGCTCTCCTGGACGTGGTCCTCACTGACCGCTGCCCTCCCGGACCTGGTCCTCACTGACCGCTGCCCTCCCGGATCTGGTCCTCACTGACCGCTGCCCTCCTGGACCTGGTCCTCACTGACCGCTGCCCTCCCGGATCTGGTCCTCACTGACCGCTGCCCTCCCAGACCTCGAGCTCTCTGACCGCTGCCCTCCCGGACCTGGTCCTCATTGACCGCTGCTCTCCTGGACCTGGTCCTCACTGACCGCTGCTCTCCCGGACCTGGTCCTCACTGACCGCTGCCCTCCCAGACCTCGACCTCTCTGACCGCTGCCCTCCCGGACCTGGTCCTCACTGACCGCTGCTCTCCCGGACCTGGTCCTCACTGACAGCTGCCCTCCCGGACCTGGTCCTCACTGACCGCTGCCCTCCCGGACCTGGTCCTCACCGACCGCTGCTCTCCTGGACCTCGCCCTCACTGACCGCTGCCCTCCTGGACCTCGCCCTCTCTGACCACTGCCCTCCCGGACCTCGATCTCTCTGACTGCTGCACTCCCGGACCTCGCCCTCTCTGACCACTGCCCTCCCGGACCTCGACCTCTCTGACTGCTGCACTCCCGGACCTCGACCTCTCTGACCACTGCTCTCTGGACCTCGCCCTCCCCGATTGCTCCCCTCCTTCTCCGATTGCGACCCGCTCTTTCTGGTTGCTCCCCGCCCTCTCCAGTTGCTCCTCACCCTCTCTCGTTTTACCTATCTTAGTCTCAGCCGCGATGTATTGAAGTCAGAGATCGATAGGGAAGTGTGGATGGATTGCCCATTGCCTTAAAGAGCCATGACATCTTACCAGTGTTGGGGAAGGTGGAACTGGGCCCTTCCACCCAGAGGCCAATTCAGCCTGGTGAACCCTGACAGCATCCAAAGGGTTCAGGGATGTGGGGCTCCGCTAATCAGGCACTCTGTGGCCCACAGAGGAACCCTTCAGTGACAATGGCCAACTTTGTGGCAATACGCCTATCCCCAAGCCTTCACCAATCACCCCCACCCCCACACTGTGTTTTACTTGATTAACTCCAGTACCCCCAGCCCTCAGTCACCCAGTTGGAAGGCTGAAGCCCATGCTGCATCTTTCAGCTGGGCTCAGTCCCAGTAATGGCTACTTCTTCTTACTAAGTCTGAAGAACTGGCCCTCCAATTGGCCGGCAGTGCTTGGGGGTGGATTCCCATTTTTTAAAGGGCCAGGAGCCCTGATGAGAACTAAATAGTTGCTAATTGGGCCTAAGATGTGGCTGGGGGCACCCCAAACACCGCACAGCTGAGGCGGGTTTGCCCCTTACTTTCTGGCTGATCATCAGTGCCCCAGCTTCCTGACTAAATTCAGCCGCATGTGTGCAAATTCCTGAAGGGTGAGGCACACATCCAGGAAGTATCTTTGATTGTGTTTGACAATGGACTGGAAGCTGCTGTGTGTCAGGGTGAACACCACTGAGATTGCCTGGTCCGACTGGATAACAAGAAGATGTACATCACGCAAACTGCAGATTGTTCAGCAATGGGATTTATTTTCACCTCTAACCCTAGACATGTGGAAAGGTGTGGGAGATGGGCCAATGGTCCAATAATGTGAGTGTGTTCAGGCTGCTGCAGCATTCCCAGCATTGATTGAGGGTCAGCAAGCACAATGCTGCATCTGGGATCTATTCCTGTCAGCAGTGCATTCCCAGATATGATTCCTGCTTTAATAGAACACATCATTAACAAGTTTGAAAGACATCATAAAATGCAAAAGGAATGAATTTCCTGGAATAAATATGTCTGGTTTTATATGTTGCAAAATTGATATAGCTGCCTGTTGAAGTCATGATGCAGCAGTGTCTGTAGTAATTAATGGTCTCATTTATCAGAAACTCCTCCCCTCTCGTTTCACAGGTGTCCCCAACTAAACCTTTCCCAGATTTCAGTGTACTGTGTGTGTCAGTCAATTTCTTGTAGCATGTTCAAGAGAACCATAAGCTTCCAGAAAGTTCATTACTTTTGCACCTTATTATGTCAGTAGGCTAGGTATTTGAGTGCCACTTCAGAGACCCAAGTCCCGTAATCTAGGCTGACACTCTGAATAGTACGGGGAGTACCAGAGGGAGTGCTGCACTGTTGGAGTTGTAGTCTCTCAGGTAAATTGTGAAACAGATGCCCCATCTGCCTTCTGAGGTGGATCTGAGAGATCTCCCGACACTATTCAAGGAGAGCAGGTGAATTTGCCTGGGCAACTTTTAACCCTCAATTCACATCACTCAGACAAATTATCTGCTCATTGTCACTTTGCTGTCTGTGGGAGTTTGCTGTGCACAAATTGGCTGCTGTGTTTTCTACATTACATCAATAACTTCTCTTCAAAAAACCACTCCATTGGTTGTCCTTCATTTGAGATTGACTGAGGTTGTGAATGTGTGATATAAATACATTAGTGCATTCATTAGTGCAGAGTTTTATGATGAGGAAAGTTTGGATTAAGAAAATGGAAATACTGTTATTTTAATGCCTGCTTGTCCTGAATTAGGAGTCAGCACAATGTCTGGAATATTCTATTGAGCAGTTCAGAGGTTCAGACAGCACCATAACCAGCATAGTTCAAAGCATTTTCTAATGTCATCTCAATCTAAAAATGCAATAATAACTTTATAGCCCTTATATTACTCTATAAAAGTATATTGTAATTTGAACACTTTCTTGGATGCAGCTTGCAGAGGAGGTTGGTTAAAATCTGTGTCCCATGCTAAAATCAGCTGGGCTGGATGCAGTAAAGGGGCACATCCTCTGCAGACAGTCACCTCCGTTTCAGGGAATGGAGTATCAAAGTAGGGAAGTTTTGCCACAGTTGGTAAGACCTCATCTAGAGTACTGTGTACAGTTTTGGCCTCCTTGTTTAAGCAGTTCAGAGAAGGTTCACTCGACTGATGCTTGGGATGGGATGTTATCCTATGAGGAAAGTTTGGACAGGCTGGGCCTGTATCCATTGGAGTTTAGAAGAATGAGGGGCGATCTTATTGAAACATAGAAAATCCTGAGGGCATTTGACAGGATGGATGCTGAGAGGATGGTTTCTCTTATGAGAGAGACTAGAACTAGGGGCCACAGTTTAAAAATAAGGGGCCTGCCGTTTAAGGTGGAGATGAGAAGATTTTTTTTTCTGAGGGCCATTAGCCTGTGCAACTCTCTTCCCCAGAGGGCAGTGGAGGTTGGGCCAATGAATATATTCAAGGCTGAGCTAGACAGATTTTTGACTGACAAGCAAGTCAAAGGTTATTGGGGGTACTCAGCAAAGTAGAGTTGAGCCAGAATCAGATCAGCCATGATCTTATTGGATAGTGGAGCAGGCTCGAGGGGCTGAATGGCCTCCTCCTGCTCCTAATCTGCATGCTTGTATTAGGGGCTGTACCCATTCTCTGCTGAATTAAGTCACGATCTCATAGCTGTTAGACTCTGGGAACCTATTTAATTTATCACTTCAAAGAAAGAGATGGAGACTTGGAAATAAAAAGGTTACCCTGTAAACAGATAATTAATTTATATTTTCAAAGAATGCATTAAGGAAAGCAATCCTCCCCTCTTAACAGGATGACAATGGAATGTAATTTAAAGTGTCTCTGAAAAGCTATTCTGGCTGTTGTGCTGGCAGACAGCGTGTGGTCAGACAGAGACATTCTCTGAGAGATACACCAAGGATCAATCCACATTTCCCAGCACATTGTCCCAGGGCTAGTTAAGACTCACAGTGACTTTTCGATAGATGGCTGGCCATTCATAAAAAAACAGCTCCTCTTGCGAGCGAGCTGCAGGGCTCACTCAGACAGGAAGATAAAAGGATTATTCATTGCAGAAGGTAGAGACACTTGCATTTCTCTGGAAGTTTTCACAGCTTCCCAAAGTGCTTTAGAGCCTTTACTACCCAGTCACTGTTGTAATGTAGGAAAAGCAGCGGTCAGTTTACACACAGCAAGATCCCGCAGACAGCAATGAGATTTTGACCAGATAATCTGTTTTTGCGATGTTGATTGAGGGATACATATTGGTCAGGAGCAAGGGGAGAACACCCACTTGCGCCTCTTCGAATAGTGTGGTAGGCTATTTTCCATCTAGGTGAGTGGGCAGACAGTGCTTTAGTTTAACATGTTTAACATCCCTCAGTACTGCACTGGCATTGGGAAACTTCAACACATGTACTTTGCTGAGTTTGTGCAACATGGAATGTGCACTTTGCAGGAGGGCAGTGATCCACTAATCCTGCTGCACCCACATAAACAGCTAATCACAGAACAAAAACAGAATTACCTGGAAAAACTCAGCAGGTCTGGCAGCATCGGCGGAGAAGAAAAGGGTTGATGTTTCGAGTCCTCATGACCCTTCAACAGACATGAGGACTCGAAACATCAGCCCTTTTCTTCTCTGCCGATGCTGCCAGACCTGCTGAGTTTTTCCAGGTAATTCTGTTTATGTTTTGGATTTCCAGCATCCGCAGTTTTTTGTTTTTAACTAATCACAGAACAAGACAATCAGGTTGAAAAAGGCAGGGAGTGCAGCAGAGTCATCAGTTTAAAAAGGGCACGGAGAATAGAAGAGACTTCAGTTTGAAAAGGGCACAGAGAGCGGCAGAGACTTCACTTTAAAAAGGGCGCAGAGAACGCTTCAAGAAGAAGCAGGCAGGTAGTGCCAGAGCCCCCTGAGTGCATCTCACTTTCCAGCCAATATTCAGTTCTGAATA
This sequence comes from Carcharodon carcharias, assembly GCF_017639515.1. NCBI lineage: Eukaryota > Metazoa > Chordata > Chondrichthyes > Lamniformes > Lamnidae > Carcharodon > Carcharodon carcharias. Next base: position 98,523,895 of record NC_054473.1, on the reverse strand, counting down.
CTGATGAGAGTGATGGTTCATGTGGGGAGTGCAGCCAGAGCCAAGTCCACGGCATCACGGTGGCTGGGTTGCACAGTGGGGTACAAAGAAGACTGGAAGAGCAATAATGATAGGATATTTAATAGGGGAATAAATAGGCATTCACAGGAACACAGACGTGAATCCAGGATTGTACTTTGCCTTCCTGGTGCCAGGGTCAAGGATGTTACTGAACAGCGCCCTGAGTCCGGGAGGGTGAACAGCCAGTAGTCGTGGTCCATAGACAGAAAGAGGGATGTAGTCCTGCAGTCAGAATTTAGGGAGCTAGGGAATTAGCAAGCAGGAACTCAAAAGTAGTAATCTCTGGATCACTCCCAGTGCTACACACAAGTGAGTAAAGAAGTAAGAGGATAAAGCAGATGAATGAATGAAGGGTAACTAGGGATGGGCGATTAATGCTGGCCATGCCAGCGAAGACCACATCCTGTAAATCAATCAAAAAAAAAATCAAGGTCAGAATGTATTTGGCTAGAGCTCAGGTTCAAAAAAGGTGCATAAGATTGCTCAGTGTAGCCTATAGATCACTAACTAGTGGGAAAGATGTAGAGGAACAAATTTGCTAGGAAATTGCAGAGGCGTGCAAAGATTATAAGGTAATTATAGTGGGGGACTTTAATTATCCAAATATAGACTGGGGTAGTGGTAGTGTAAAGGGCAGAGAGGGGCAAGAGTTCCAAGACCATGTTGAGGAAAATTTCCTCCAGCAGTGTGTGTCCAGTCCAACAAGAAAGGAGGCACTGCTAGACCTGCTTTTTGGGAATGAGGTGGGCCAAGTAGATCAAGTGGCAGTAGGGGAATATTTAGGGGACAGTGATCATTGTATCATAAGATTTAGGATGGCGGTGGAAAAGGACAAGGAACAATCCAGAATAAGCATAATTAACTGGGGGAAAGCCAACTTCAACGGGATAAGAACAGATCTGGGCTGAATAAATTGGAGTCAAAGGTTGGCAGGAAAACAGTGGCTGAACAATGGGCTGCCTTCAAAGGAAAGATGGTTCAGGCATACCAAGCTATAGGTAAAGGTAGGGCAAAAAATGCAGAGCTCCCTGGGTGACCAAGGAGATAGAAATTAAGATAAAGAAGACAAAGTGTGCTTGTCACTGGTGTCAGATAGAAAATACAATTGAAAACTAAGCTGCATATGGAGGGTTCAGAGGAGAGGTAAGGAAGCAAATAAAAGGAAGAGGGAGTATGAGAAGAGACTGGCAGCGAATATAAACAGGAATCCCAAAGTCTTCTATAGGCATATAAAGAGTAAAAGGATGGTCAAAGAGGAGTGGGGCTGATTGAGGTCAAAAAGGGAATTATCGCATAGAGGCAGAGGGCATAGCTGATATATCAAATGAATATTTTGCCTGTGTCTTTACCAAGGGAAAAGATGCTGCCCAGGTCTTGGTGAAAGATGAAGTCATTCAGACAGCAGGTGGCTTTAAAATTGATAAGGAGGAGTCATTGGATAGGTTATCTGTATTTAAAGTTCAAAAGGCTGGGTACATCCAAGGATACTGAGGGAAGCGAGAGTGGAAATTGCAGAGGTACTGACTATAATTTTTCAGTCCTCCTTAGACTCGGTGGTGGTCCCAGAAGAGTGGTGTAATAAACTTGGAGTACCGGGCAGGTTTCTTGTTAGAAGCAGTAAACTTTATTTACAATGCTGCTGATGAGGCTACATGCTTGCACCAAGACCAAGGCTAGAAAGCTCCGCCCCTAAGATTACCCATGCTTAGGACTGATTTGCCTGTACAGCTACATGATCCTCAAAACCGTATGAAAGGTTTTACTTGCAAATATTATAACTAGAGAATTGCAAATGTTGCACCCGTGATCAAAAAAGGGTGTAACAATAAGCCCAGCAATCATAGGCCAGTCAGTTTAACCTCAGTGGTGGCGAAACTTCTAGAAACAATAATTTGGCACAAAATTAATATTCCCATGGACAAAAGTTGGTTAATTAAGGAAAACCTGCATGGATCTCTTAGAGGAAAATCATGTTTAACTAAGTTATTGGAGTTTTTTGAGGAGGTCACAGAGAGGATTAATGAGGATAATGCTGTTGATGTGGTATACATGGACTTCCAAAGGGCATTTGATACAGTGCCACACGACAGACTTGTAAGCAAAGTTATAGCTCATGGAATAAAGGGGAAAGTAGAATTTAGATACAAAATTGGTCGAGTAACAGGAAATGTGGACGAGTGGTTAATGGATGTTTTTCAGGCTGGAGAATGGTTTATAGTGGAGTTCCCCAAGGATCAATGTTTTACCACTTGCTTTTCCTGATATAAATGACCTAGACCCTGGCATAGAGAGCAAAAATTATTGATGGTACAAAACTTGGAAGCATTGTTAACTGTGAGAAGGACAGTGTAGAATTTCAAAAGGACATAGACAGGTTGGTGGAGTGGACAGACAGGTGGCAGATAAAGTTCAATGCAGAGAAATGTGAGGTGATTCATTTTGGGAAGAAGAACACGGAAACAATATAAAATGCAATGTAAAAATATTGACGTTATAAAAACAAAGATACAGCTCTGAAGGGCAGAGCAAGAGCAGATGGACCTCGTGCATATATGCATAAGTCATTGAAGGTGGCATCCAGTATCCTGGGCTGTATTAATGGGGGCTTAGAGTACAAGAGCAAGGAGGTGATGTTGAACTTGCATAAGACACGAGTTCAGCCTCAGCTGTAGTATTGAGGCCAGTTCTGCGTGCTGCACTTTAGGAAGGATGTGAATGCACTGGGGAGAGTGCAGAAAAGATTAATGAGAATGGTTCCTGGGATGAGGAACATTAGTTACGTAGATTGGAGAAGTTGGTACTGTTCTGCTTGGAGAGGAGAAGGCTGAGAGGAGATTTGATAGGGGTGTTCAAAAGTCTGGACAGAATAAATAGGGAGAAACTGTTCCCATTGGTGGAAGGATCGAGAATGAGAGGGCGCAGATTTAAAGTAACTAGTAAAAGACACATTCATGATATGAGGACACAGCGAGTCACTAGGGTCTGGAATGCACTGTCTCAGAGTGTGGTGGAGACAGGGTCAATCGAGTGGTTAGGATCTGGAACTCATTGTCTCAGAATGTGTTGGAGACAGGGTCAATCGAGTGGTGAGGATCTGGAATGCACTGTCTCACAGTGTGTTGGAGACAGGGTCAATCGAGTGGTTAGGATCTGGAATGCACTTTTTGAGAGTGTGGTGGAGACAGGGTCAATCAAATGGTTAGGATCTGGAACTCACTGTCTCAGAGTGTGGAGGAGACAGGGTCAATCGAGTGGTGAGGATCTGGAATGCACTGTCTCACAGTGTGTTGGAGACAGGGTCAATCGAGTGGTTAGGATCTGGAACTCACTGTCTCAGAGTGTGGTGGAGACAGGGTCAATCGAGTGGTTAGGATCTGGAATGCACTTTTTGAGAGTGTGGTGAAGACAGGGTCAATCGAGTGGTTAGGATCTGGAACTCACTGTCTCAGAGTGTGGTGGAGACAGGGTCAATCGAGTGGTTAGGATCTGGAATGCACTGTCTTACAGTGTGTTGGAGACAGGGTCAATCGAGTGGTTAGGATCTGGAATGCACTGTCTTACAGTGTGTTGGAGACAGGGTCAATCGAGTGGTTAGGATCTGGAACTCACTGTCTCAGAGTGTGGTGGAGACAGGGTCAATCGAGTGGTTAGGATCTGCAACTCACTGTCTCAGAGTGTGGTGAAGACAGGGTCAATCGAGTGGTTAGGATCTGGAATGCACTGTCTCACAGTGTGTTGGAGACAGGGTCAATCGAGTGGTTAGGATCTGGAATGCACTGTCTCACAGTGTGTTGGAGACAGGGTCAATCGAGTGGTTACGATCTGGAACTCACTGTCTCAGAGTGTGGTGGAGACAGGGTCAATCGAGTGGTTAGGATCTGGAATGCACTGTCTCACAGTGTGTTGGAGACAGGGTCAATTGAGTGGTTAGGATCTGGAATGCACTTTTTGAGAGTGTGTTGGAGACAGGGTCAATCGAGTGGTTAGGATCTGGAATGCACTTTTTGAGAGTGTGGTGAAGACAGGGTCAATCGAGTGGTTAGGATCTGGAATGCACTTTTTGAGAGTGTGGTGAAGACAGGGTCAATCGAGTGGTTAGGATCTGGAATGCACTGTCTGAAAGTGTGGTGGAGACAGGGTCAATCGAGTGGTTAGGATCTGGAATGCACTTTTTGAGAGTGTGGTGGAGACAGGGCAAAATGAAGCTTTCAATTGGGAATTAGACTGTTACCTGATGGAAGAATGTGCAGGGTCACGGGGAGAAGGCAGGAGAATGACATAGTGAGAATTACTCATTCAGCCAGTAGAGACACAATGGGCCGAATGGCCTCCTTCGGCACCGTGACAGTTCTGTGATTCTGTGAACTGGTTTGTTGTTCAGGAGCTTGCCAGTGGATGTTAATTATCATAGCTTCTTGCCTTGGATGTTCTTTGCTAAGCTATTCTTCATGCTTTCAGCAGCATTATTTATAAAGCCATATACATGCCATTAGCAAAAGAAAACATATAAGTTAAATTGCTTGTAAATATTTAATGATGTTCTTTAGGCACATTGACCTTCCAGCTAAGTATAGACTGAGAGGACAGAGTTTACTCTTAAAAGACATCAGGGCTCACTAGCTGTGGCTGAGCTTCATGTCATTTGTTCTGTGGGTTTCATATTTGCAAACAGAAACGGAAATAAGTGATTTGAGTGGGATCCTTCAAACCATGTATCATAGCAACAGTGCCTGCATACTGAGGGAGCATGGATAAATTGTGCATTCCTGCAAATTGGACTTTTTCAGTCCGGAGATTGGCATTCATATTGTTAAGGCATTATGTTCTGTAAATCTGCATTCACCTGTGCTCTCAGAGCTGTTACAACAGCAGCTCACCTACATTTATATAGCTGCTTTCATGTGGAAAAACTATCTAAGGCACTTTAAGGAGGAGGTAAATGAGTGCTGAACCCGGGGGTTTTTTGGGGGTCGGTGGGGGTGTGACGGTGAGAGAAGGCCATTGAACAGCAGCTTTTCAAAGGGATTTAATTGCACGAGGGGAGTTCAGAGAGTCACACAGGCATTGGTCAAATAAAGAAGGAGGGAATGTTGCCGAGGACTGATGAAACCAGGAGCTTAGAGGGAAGATAAGAATGGAAGAGCCCACAATAAACAGGCAGAATGAGGTCCTGCAGGCATTAACAGATGAAGGCAAGGATTTTGAAACTGAATGCACTTAAGGAAAAGGGAGCTGAGAGTGTTGGAAAGTGGGGATGGTGTAAAGCAACAGAAATTAGGAGGCTAATGAGGAAGACATTGAAGATGTGAAGGCTGGGGGAAATGAGAGTGAGAGTCAGGCTTTAACTGTACGAGGAAAAGACTGCGATGAGGCTGGGTTTGGTTAACATGTGCGCTGAGCTCACGGGCGAGATTAATCTTGGACACTTGAAAAGATGGGATCAGATTAGTCGCTGGTGCAGACTGCCCATTGAAATTGTCCACTCCGAAAGGCTGTGCCAGCATTTCACCACCCAATTATGAAGACTGCTCCAACATTTCAACAACTTCTCACTTTCCCGTCCTCGTGCATTACTTTGTGTTTCAAAGAAGTTAAGGTTTCAACCATATGTAATACTGAGTGCACTTGAGCAATTTAAACAACACTGTCTATCCTCCTGAAGATTCAATGCAACCTACGTATGTAGTAATTAGATGTATTGGCCTTCCCACCTGTCAATCACTCATCAAGTGATGCCATTACGGGTGCTGCGACCAATAAGCTTATTATGTGGGTGGGGCTTCCGACAGAGAGATTGTGTTTAGTGTGCAAACACCTCGTGACCAGAGCACAGGGAAATGGCAGTGGAGTGACATCCCTCTGGTGAATAGTGCACTGGGAAATGGCAGCGGAGCAACGTCCCTCAGATGATGATTAGTGCACTGGGAAGCGGCAGTGGAGTCACATCCCTCTGATGGTGATTAATTCACCAGGAAACAACAGCAGAGTGACATCCCTCTGACAGTGATTAGTGCACTGGGAAACGGCAGCAGAGTGACATCCCTCTGATGGTGATCAGCGCACTGGGAAATGGCAGTGGACGGACATCCCTCTGACGGTGACTAGAGCACTGGGAAATGGCAGTGGACGGACATCCCTCTGACGGTGAATAGTGCACTGGGAAATGGCAGCGGAGTGACATCCCTCTGACGGTGACTAGAGCACCAGGAAATGGCAGCGGAGTTACATCTCTCTGACGTTGATGAGAGCACTGGGAAATGGCAGTGGACGGACATCCTTCTGATGGTGACGAGAGCACTGGGAAATGGCAGCGGAGTGACATCCCTGTGATGGTGAATAGTGCACTGGGAAATGGCAGTGGACGGACATCCCTCTGACGGTGAATAGTGCACTGGGAAATGGCAGCGGAATGACATCCCTCTGACGGTGACTAGAGCACTGGGAAATGGCAGTGGACGGACATCCCTCTGACGGTGAATAGTTCACTGGGAAATGGCAGCGGAGTGACATCCCTCTGATGGTGAATAGTGCACTGGGAACTGGCAGTGGACGGACATCCCTCTGACGGTGAATAGTGCACTGGCAAATGGCAGCGGAATGACATCCCTCTGACGGTGACTAGAGTAGTGGGAAATGGCAGCGGAGTGACATCCCTCTGATGGTGAATAGTGCACCGGGAAACGGCAGAGGAGTGACATCCTTCTGATGGTGAATAGTGCACTGGGAACTGGCAGTGGACGGACATCCCTCTGACGGTGACTAGAGCACTGGGAAATGGCAGTGGAGTGACATCCCTCTGATGGTGATTAGAGCACTGGGAATTGGCAGCGGAGTGACCTCCCTCTGACGTTGACGAGAGCACTGGGAAATGGCAGTGGACGGACATCCCTCTGACAGTGATTAGTGCACTAGGAAACGGCAGCAGAGTGACATCCCTCTGATGGTGATCAGTGCACTGGAAATTGGCAGCGGGCGGACATCCCTCTGACGGTGACTAGAGCACCGGGAAACAGCAGCGGAGTGACAGCCCTCTGACGGTGACTAGAGCACTGGGAAATGGCAGTGGAGTGACATCCCTCTGGTGAATAGTGCACTGGGAATTGGCAGCGGAGTGACATCCCTCTGACGGTGACTAGAGCACTTGGAAATGGCAGTGGACGGACATCCCTCTGACGGTGAATAGTTCACTGGGAAATGGCAGCGGAGTGACATCCCTCTGATGGTGAATAGTGCACTGGGAACTGGCAGTGGACGGACATCCCTCTGACGGTGACTAGAGCACTGGGAAATGGCAGTGGAGTGACATCCCTCTGGTGAATAGTGCACTGGGAATTGGCAGCGGAGTGACATCCCTCTGACGGTGACTAGAGCACTTGGAAATGGCAGTGGACGGACATCCCTCTGACGGTGAATAGTTCACTGGGAAATGGCAGCGGAGTGACATCCCTCTGATGGTGAATAGTGCACTGGGAACTGGCAGTGGACGGACATCCCTCTGACGGTGACTAGAGCACTGGGAAATGGCAGTGGAGTGACATCCCTCTGATGGTGATTAGTGCAGTGGGAAACAGCAGCGGAGTGACATCCCTCTGATGGTGATTAGAGCACTGGGAAATGGCAGCGGAGTGACATCCCTCTGATGGTGAATAGTGCACCGGGAAACGGCAGCGGAGTGACCTCCCTCTGACGTTGACGAGAGCACTGGGAAATGGCAGTGGACGGACATCCCTCTGACAGTGATTAGTGCACTAGGAAACGGCAGCAGAGTGACATCCCTCTGATGGTGATCAGTGCACTGGAAATTGGCAGCGGGCGGACATCCCTCTGAAGGTGACTAGAGCACCGGGAAACAGCAGCGGAGTGACAGCCCTCTGACGGTGACGAGAGCACTGGGAAATGGCAGTGGAGTGACATCCCTCTGGTGAATAGTGCACTGGGAATTGGCAGCGGAGTGACATCCCTCTGACGGTGACTAGAGCACTTGGAAATGGCAGTGGACGGACATCCCTCTGACGGTGAATAGTTCACTGGAAACTGGCAGCGGAGTGACATCCCTCTATGGTGAATAGTGCACTGGGAAATGGCAGTGGACGGATATCCCTCTGATGGGGAATAGTGCACTGGGAAATGGTCGCAGAGTGACATTCCTCTGGCGGTGATTAGAGCACTGGGAAATGGCAGTGGATGGACATCCCTCTGATGGTGAATAGTGCACTTGGAAATGGCAGCGGAGTGACATCCCTCTGAAGATGACTAGAGCACTGGGATATGGCAGCGGAGTGACATCCCTCTGACGGCGATTAGTGCAAAAGGCAACAGCAGCGGAGTGACATCCCTCTGATGGTGATTAGTGCACCAGGCAACAGCAGCGGAGTGACATCCCTCTGATGGTGATTAGTGCACTGGGAAACAGCAGCAGAGTGACATCCCTCTGATGGTGATTAGTGCACTGGGAAACGGCAGTGGAGTGACATTCCTCTGACGGTGACTAGAGCAGTGGGAAACGGCAGCAGAGTGACATTCCTCTTATGGTGACTAGAGCACTGGGAAACGGCAGCAGTGTGACGTTCCTCTGAAGGTCACTAAAGCAGTGGGAAATTGCAGTGGAGTGACATGCCTCTGAAGGTGACTAGAGCACTGGGAAACGGCAGCAGAGTGACATTCCTCTGATGGTGATTAATGCCCCAGGAAACAAGAGCAGAATAACATCCCTCTGACGGTGACTAGAGCACTGGGAAATGGCAGCGGACTGATATCCCTCTGAAGGTTATTAATGCACTGGGAAACGGCAGTAGAGTGACATCCCTCTGACGGTGATCACTGCACCAGGAGACGGCAGCAGAGTGACATTCCTCTGATGGTGATTAGTGCACTGGGAAACAGCTGTGGAGTGACATTCCTCTGATGGTGACTAGAGCACTGGGAAATGGCAGTGGAGTGACATCCCTCTGATGGTGATTAGTGCACTGGCAAACGGCAGCGGAGTGACATCCCTCTGATGGTTATTAGAGCACCGGGAAATGGCAGCGGACTGACATCCCTCTGATGGTGATTAGTGCACTGGGAAACAGCTGTGGAGTGACATTCCTCTGATGATGACTAGAGCACTGGGAAATGGCAGTGGAGTGACATCCCTCTGATGGTGATTAGTGCACTGGCAAACGGCAGCGGAGTGACATCCCTCTGATGGTTATTAGAGCACCGGGAAATGGCAGCGGACTGACATCCCTCTGATGGTTATTAGTGCACTGCGAAACAGCAGCAGAGTGACATCCCTCTGATGGTGATTAGTGCACTGGGAAATGGCAGCGGAGTGACATCCCTCTGACGGCGATTAGTGCACCGGGCAACAGCAGCGGAGTGACATCCCTCTGATGGTGATTAGTGCACTGGGAAACAGCAGCGGAGTGACATCCCTCTGATGGTGATTAGTGCTCCGGGAAACAGCAGCGGAGTGACATCCCTCTGATGGTGACCAGAGCACTGGGAAACAGCAGCGGAGTGACATCTCTCTGAAGGTGATCACTGCACCAGCAGATGGCAGCAGAGTGACATTCCTCTGGTGACTAGAGCACTGGGAAAAGGCAGCAGAGTGACATCCCTCTGACAGTGATTAATGCAATGGGAAACAGTAGCGGAGTGACATCCTTCTGATGGTGATTAGTGCACTGGGAAACAGCAGCGGAGTGACATCCCTCTGATGGTGATTAGTGCACTGGGAAAGAGCAGCGGAGTGACATCCCTCTGATGGTGATTAGTGCACTGGGAAACAGCAGCAGAGTGACATCCCTCTGATGATGATTAGTGCACTGGGAAGCGGCAGCGGAGTGACATCCCTCTGATGGTGATTAGTGCACTGGGAAGCGGCAGCGGAGTGACATCCTTCTGATGGCGATTAGTGCACTGGGAAACAGCAGCGGAGTGACATCCCACTGATGATGATTAGTGCACTGGGAAGCGGCAGCGGAGTGACATCCCTCTGATGGTGATTAGTGCACTGGGAAGCGGCAGCGGAGTGACATCCCTCTGATGGCGATTAGTGCACTGGGAAACAGCAGCAGAGTGACATCCGTCTGATGATGATTAGTGCACTGGGAAGCGGCAGCGGAGTGACATCCCTCTGATGGTTATTACTGCACTGGGAAATGGCAGTAGAGTTGATATCCCTCTGACGGTGACTAGAGCACCAGGAATTGGCAGTGGAGTGACATCTCTCTGATGGTTATTAGAGCACTGGGAAATGTCAGCGGAGTGAAATCCCTCTGATGGTGAATAGTGCACTGGGAACTGGCAGCGGAGTGACATCCCTCTGAAGGTTATTAGTGCACTGGGAAACGGCAGTAGAGTGACATCCCTCTGACGGTGATCACTGCACCAGGAGATGGCAGCAGAGTGACATCCCTCTGATGGTGATTAGTGCACTGGGAAACAGCTGTGGAGTGACATTCCTCTGATGGTGACTAGAGCACTGGGAAATGGCAGTGGAGTGACATCCCTCTGATGGTGATTAGTGCACTGGGAAACAGCAGCAGAGTGACATCCCTCTGATGGTGATTAGTGCACTGCGAAACAGCAGCAGAGTGACATCCCTCTAATGGTGATTAGTGCTCCGGGAAACAGCAGCGGAGTGACATCCCTCTGATGGTGATTAGTGCACTGGGAAACAGCAGCAGAGTGACATCCCTCTGATGGTGATTGGTGCACTGGGAAATGGCAGCGGAGTGACATCCCTCTGACAGCGATTAGTGCACCGGGCAACAGCAGCGGAGTGACATCCCTCTGATGGTGATTAGTGCACTGGGAAACAGCAGCGGTGTGACATCCCTCTGATGGTGATTAGTGCACTGGGAAACAGCAGCGGAGTGACATCCCTCTGACGGCGAGTAGTGCACCGGGCAACAGCAGCGGAGTGACATCCCTCTGATGGTGATTAGTGCACTGGGAAACGGCAGCGGAGTGACATCCCTCTGATGGTGACTAGTGCATTGGGAAATGGCAGCGGAGTGACATCTCTCTGACGGTGACTAGAGCACTGGGAAACAGCAGAGCAGTGACATCTCTCTGAAGGTGATCACTGCACCAGCAGATGGCAGCAGAGTGACATTCCTCTGGTGACTAGAGCACTGGGAAAAGGCAGCACTGTGACATCCCTCTGATGATGATTAGTGCACTGGGAAAAGGCAGCAGAGTGACATCCCTCTGACAGTGATTAATGCACTGGGAAATGGCAGCAGAGTGACATCCCTCTGACAGTGATTAGTGAACTGGGAAATGGCAGCAGAGTGACATCCCTCTGATGATGATTAGTGCAGTGGGAAACAGCAGCAGAGTGACATCCCTCTGATGATGATTAGTGCACTGGGAAGCGGCAGCGGAGTGACATCCCTCTGATGGTGATTAGTGCACTGGGAAGCGGCAGCGGAGTGACATCCCTCTGATGGCGATTAGTGCACTGGGAAACAGCAGCGGAGTGACATCCCACTGATGATGATTAGTGCACTGGGAAACAGCAGCAGAGTGACATCCGTCTGATGATGATTAGTGCACTGGGAAGCGGCAGCGGAGTGACATCCCTCTGATGGTTATTACTGCACTGGGAAATGGCAGTAGAGTTGATATCCCTCTGACGGTGACTAGAGCACCAGGAATTGGCAGTGGAGTGACATCTCTCTGATGGTTATTAGAGCACTGGGAAATGTCAGCGGAGTGAAATCCCTCTGATGGTGAATAGTGCACTGGGAACTGGCAGCGGAGTGACATCCCTCTGATGGTGAATAGTGCACTGGGAAATGGCAGCAGAGTGACATCCCTCTGACAGTGATTAGTGCACTGGGAAATGGCAGCAGAGTGACATCCCTCTGATGATAAATAGTGCACTGGGAAATGGCAGTGGACGGACATCCCTCTGATGGTGAATATTGCACTGGGAAATGGCAGCGGAGTGACATCCCTCTGACAGTGATTAGTGCACTGGGAAATGACAGCAGAGTGACATCCCTCTGATGATAAATAGTGCACTGGGAAACAGCAGCAGAGTGACATCCCTCTGACGGTGAGCAGTGCACTGGGAAACAGCAGCAGAGTGACATCCCTCTGATGGTGAATAGTGCACTGGGAAACGGCAGTGGACTGACATCGCTCTAATGGTGACTAGAGCGCCAGGAAATGGCAGCGGAATGACATCCCTCTGACGGTGATTAGTGCTCTGGAAACTGCAGCAGAGTGGCAGCCCTCTGATGGTGACTAGAGCACAGGGAAATGGCAGTGGAGTGACATCCCTCTGACGATGACTAGAGCACTGGTAAATGGCTGCGGAGTAACATCCCTCTGATGGTGATTAGAGCACTGGGAAACGGCAGTGGAGTGACAGCCCTCTGACGGTGACTAATGCGCAAGGAAACAAGAGCAGAGTAACATCTGACAATGATTATGCACTGGGAAACGGCTGTGCAGTGACATTCCTCTGATGGTGACTAGAGCAGTGGGAAATGGCAGTGGTCGGACATCCCTTTGACGGTGACTAGAGTACTGGGAAATGGCAGTGCAGTGACATCCCTCTGACGATGACTAGAGCACTGGTAAATGGCTGCGGAGTAACATCCCTCTGATGGTGATTAGTACACTGGGAAATGGCAGCGGAGTGATATCCCTCTGAAGGTTATTAATGCACTGGGAAACGGCAGTAGAGTGACATCCCTCTGAAGGTGATCACTGCATCAGGAGATGGCAGTAGAGTGACATCCCCCTGATGGTGATTAGTGCACTGGGAAACAGCAGCAGAGTGACATCCCTCTGATGGTGATTAGTGCACTGGGAAACAGCAGCAGAGTGACATCCCTCTGATGGTGCTTAGTGCAGTGGGAAACAGCAGCGGTGTGACATCCCTCTGATGGTGATTAGTGCGCTGGGAAACAGCAGCGGAGTGACATCCCTCTGATGGTAATTAGTGCACTGGGAAACAGCAGCAGAGTGACATCCCTCTGATGGTGATTAGTGCACTGGGAAACGGCAGCAGAGTGACATTCCTCTAAAGGTCACTAAAGCAGTGGGAAATTGCAGTGGAGTGACATTCCTCTGACGGTGACTAGAGCACTGGGAAACGGCAGCAGAGTGACATTCCTCTGATTGTCATTAATGCCCCAGGAAACAAGAGCAGAATAACATCCCTCTGACGGTGATTAGTACACTGGGAAATGGCAGCGGACTGATATCCCTCTGAAGGTTATTAGTGCACTGGGAAACGGCAGTAGAGTGACATCCCTCTGACGGTGATCACTGCACCAGGAGATGGCAGCAGAGTGACATTCCTCTGATGGTGATTAGTGCACTGGGAAACTGCTGTGGAGTGACATTCCTCTGATGGTGACTAGAGCACTGGGAAATGGCAGTGGAGTGACATCCCTCTGATGTTGATTAGTGCACTGGCAAACGGCAGCAGAGTGACATCCCTCTGATGGTTATTAGAGCACCGGGAAATGGCAGCGCACTGACATCCCTCTGATGGTTATTAGTGCACTGGGAAACAGCAGCAGAGTGACATCCCTCTGATGGTGATTAGTGCACTGGGAAACGGCAGCAGTGTGACATTCCTCTAAAGGTCACTAAAGCAGTGGGAAATTGCAGTGGAGTGACATTCCTCTGATGGTGACTAGAGCACTGGGAAACGGCAGCAGAGTGACATTCCTCTGATTGTCATTAATGCCCCAGGAAACAAGAGCAGAATAACATCCCTCTGACGGTGATTAGTACACTGGGAAATGGCAGCGGACTGATATCCCTCTGAAGGTTATTAGTGCACTGGGAAACGGCAGTAGAGTGACATCCCTCTGACGGTGATCACTGCACCAGGAGATGGCAGCAGAGTGACATCCCTCTGATGGTGATTAGTGCAGTGGGAAACAGCAGCGGAGTGACATCCCTCTAATGGTGATTAGTGCACTGGGAAACAACAGCGGAGTGACATCCCTCTGATAGTGATTAGTGCACTGGGAAACAGCAGCGGAGTGACATCCCTCTGATGGTGATTAGTGCACTTGGAAACAGCAGCAGAGTGACATCCCTCTGATGGTTATTAGTGCACTGCGAAATAGCAGCGGAGTGACATCCCTCTGATGGTGATTAGTGCACTGGGAAACAGCAGCGGAGTGACATCCCTCTGATGGTGATTAGTGCACTGGGAAACAGCAGCAGAGTGACATCCCTCTGATGGTGATTAGTGCACTGGGAAACAGCAGCGGAGTGACATCCTTCTGATGGTTATTAGTGCACTGGGAAACAGCAGCGGAGTGACATCCCTCTGATGGTGACTAGAGCACTGGGAAACAGCAGCGGAGTGACATCCCTCTGACGGTGATTTGTGCACTGGGAAACAGCAGCAGAGTGACATTCCTCTGATGATGATGAGTGCACTGGGAAACGGCACCGGAGTGACATCCCTCTGATGGTGATTAGTGCTCAGGGAAACAGCAGCAGAGTGACATCCCTCTGATGGTGATTAGTGCACCGGGAAACAGCAGCAGAGTGGCATCCCTCTGATGGTGATTTGTGCACTGGGAAACGGCAGTGGAGTGACATTCCTCTGAAGGTGACTAGAGCAGTGGGAAATTGCATTGGAGTGACATTCCTCTGACGGTGACTAGAACACTGGGAAACGGCAGCTGAGTGACATTCCTCTGATGGTGATTTGTGCACTGGGAAACGGCAGTGGAGTGACATTCCTCTGAAGGTGACTAGAGCAGTGGGAAATTGCATTGGAGTGACATTCCTCTGACGGTGACTAGAACACTGGGAAACGGCAGCTGAGTGACATTCCTCTGATGGTGATTAATGCCCCAGGAAACAAGAGCAGAATAACATCCCTCTGACGGTGATTAGTGCACTGGGAAATGGCAGCGGACTGATATCCCTCTGAAGGTTATTAATGCACTGGGAAACGGCAGTAGAGTGACATCCCTCTGACGGTGATCACTGCACCAGGAGATGGCAGCAGAGTGAAATCCCTCTGATGATGATTAGTGCAGTGGGAAACAGCAGCAGAGTGACATCCCTCTGATGATGATTAGTGCACTGGGAAGCGGCAGCGGAGTGACATCCCTCTGATGGTGATTAGTGCACTGGGAAGCGGCAGCGGAGTGACATCCCTCTGATGGCGATTAGTGCACTGGGAAACAGCAGCGGAGTGACATCCCACTGATGATGATTAGTGCACTGGGAAACAGCAGCAGAGTGACATCCGTCTGATGATGATTAGTGCACTGGGAAGCGGCAGCGGAGTGACATCCCTCTGATGGTTATTACTGCACTGGGAAATGGCAGTAGAGTTGATATCCCTCTGACGGTGACTAGAGCACCAGGAATTGGCAGTGGAGTGACATCTCTCTGATGGTTATTAGAGCACTGGGAAATGTCAGCGGAGTGAAATCCCTCTGATGGTGAATAGTGCACTGGGAACTGGCAGCGGAGTGACATCCCTCTGATGATAAATAGTGCACTGGGAAATGGCAGTGGACGGACATCCCTCTGATGGTGAATATTGCATTGGGAAATGGCAGCAGAGTGACATCCCTCTGACAGTGATTAGTGCACTGGGAAATGACAGCAGAGTGACATCCCTCTGATGATAAATAGTGCACTGGGAAACAGCAGCAGAGTGACATCCCTCTGACGGTGAGCAGTGCACTGGGAAACAGCAGCAGAGTGACATCCCTCTGATGGTGGATAGTGCACTGGGAAACGGCAGTGGACTGACATCGCTCTAATGGTGACTAGAGCACCGGGAAATGGCAGCGGAATGACATCCCTCTGACGGTGATTAGTGCTCTGGAAACTGCAGCAGAGTGGCAACTCTCTGATGGTGACTAGAGCACAGGGAAATGGCAGTGGAGTGACATCCCTCTGACGATGACTAGAGCACTGGTAAATGGCTGCGGAGTAACATCCCTCTGATGGTGATTAGAGCACTGGGAAACGGCAGCGGAGAGACAGCCCTCTGACGGTGACTAATGCGCAAGGAAACAAGAGCAGAGTAACATCTGACAGTGATTATGCACTGGGAAACGGCTGTGCAGTGACATTCCTCTGATGGTGACTAGAGCACTGGGAAATGGCAGTGGTCGGACATCCCTTTGACGGTGACTAGAGCACTGGAAAATGGCAGCGGAGTGATATCCCTCTGAAGGTTATTAATGCACTGGGAAACGGCAGTAGAGTGACATCCCTCTGAAGGTGATCACTGCATCAGGAGATGGCAGTAGAGTGACATCCCCCTGATGGTGATTAGTGCACTGGGAAACAGCAGCAGAGTGACATCCCTCTGATGGTGATTAGTGCACTGGGAAACAGCAGCAGAGTGACATCCCTCTGATGGTGCTTAGTGCAGTGGGAAACAGCAGCGGTGTGACATCCTTCTGATGGTGATTAGTGCGCTGGGAAACAGCAGCGGAGTGACATCCCTCTGATGGTAATTAGTGCACTGGGAAACAGCAGCAGAGTGACATCCCTCTGATGGTGATTAGTGCACTGGGAAACGGCAGCAGAGTGACATTCCTCTAAAGGTCACTAAAGCAGTGGGAAATTGCAGTGGAGTGACATTCCTCTGATGGTGACTAGAGCACTGGGAAATGGCAGTGGAGTGACATCCCTCTGATGTTGATTAGTGCACTGGCAAACGGCAGCAGAGTGACATCCCTCTGATGGTTATTAGAGCACCGGGAAATGGCAGCGCACTGACATCCCTCTGATGGTTATTAGTGCACTGGGAAACAGCAGCAGAGTGACATCCCTCTGATGGTGATTAGTGCACTGGGAAACGGCAGCAGTGTGACATTCCTCTAAAGGTCACTAAAGCAGTGGGAAATTGCAGTGGAGTGACATTCCTCTGATGGTGACTAGAGCACTGGGAAACGGCAGCAGAGTGACATTCCTCTGATTGTCATTAATGCCCCAGGAAACAAGAGCAGAATAACATCCCTCTGACGGTGATTAGTACACTGGGAAATGGCAGCGGACTGATATCCCTCTGAAGGTTATTAGTGCACTGGGAAACGGCAGTAGAGTGACATCCCTCTGACGGTGATCACTGCACCAGGAGATGGCAGCAGAGTGACATTCCTCTGATGGTGATTAGTGCACTGGGAAACTGCTGTGGAGTGACATTCCTCTGATGGTGACTAGAGCACTGGGAAATGGCAGTGGAGTGACATCCCTCTGATGTTGATTAGTGCACTGGCAAACGGCAGCGGAGTGACATCCCTCTGATGGTTATTAGAGCACCGGGAAATGGCAGCGCACTGACATCCCTCTGATGGTTATTAGTGCACTGGGAAACAGCAGCAGAGTGACATCCCTCTGATGGTGATTAGTGCAGTGGGAAACAGCAGCGGAGTGACATCCCTCTAATGGTGATTAGTGCACTGGGAAACAACAGCGGAGTGACATCCCTCTGATAGTGATTAGTGCACTGGGAAACAGCAGCGGAGTGACATCCCTCTGATGGTGATTAGTGCACTTGGAAACAGCAGCAGAGTGACATCCCTCTGATGGTTATTAGTGCACTGCGAAATAGCAGCGGAGTGACATCCATCTGATGGTGATTAGTGCACTGGGAAACAGCAGCGGAGTGACATCCCTCTGATGGTGATTAGTGCACTGGGAAACAGCAGCAGAGTGACATCCCTCTGATGGTGATTAGTGCACTGGGAAACAGCAGCGGAGTGACATCCTTCTGATGGTTATTAGTGCACTGGGAAACAGCAGCGGAGTGACATCCCTCTGATGGTGACTAGAGCACTGGGAAACAGCAGCGGAGTGACATCCCTCTGACGGTGATTTGTGCACTGGGAAACAGCAGCAGAGTGACATTCCTCTGATGATGATGAGTGCACTGGGAAACGGCACCGGAGTGACATCCCTCTGATGGTGATTAGTGCTCAGGGAAACAGCAGCAGAGTGACATCCCTCTGATGGTGATTAGTGCACCGGGAAACAGCAGCAGAGTGGCATCCCTCTGATGGTGATTTGTGCACTGGGAAACGGCAGTGGAGTGACATTCCTCTGAAGGTGACTAGAGCAGTGGGAAATTGCATTGGAGTGACATTCCTCTGACGGTGACTAGAACACTGGGAAACGGCAGCTGAGTGACATTCCTCTGATGGTGATTTGTGCACTGGGAAACGGCAGTGGAGTGACATTCCTCTGAAGGTGACTAGAGCAGTGGGAAATTGCATTGGAGTGACATTCCTCTGACGGTGACTAGAACACTGGGAAACGGCAGCTGAGTGACATTCCTCTGATGGTGATTAATGCCCCAGGAAACAAGAGCAGAATAACATCCCTCTGACGGTGATTAGTGCACTGGGAAATGGCAGCGGACTGATATCCCTCTGAAGGTTATTAATGCACTGGGAAACGGCAGTAGAGTGACATCCCTCTGACGGTGATCACTGCACCAGGAGATGGCAGCAGAGTGAAATCCCTCTGATGATGATTAGTGCAGTGGGAAACAGCAGCAGAGTGACATCCCTCTGATGATGATTAGTGCACTGGGAAGCGGCAGCGGAGTGACATCCCTCTGATGGTGATTAGTGCACTGGGAAGCGGCAGCGGAGTGACATCCCTCTGATGGCGATTAGTGCACTGGGAAACAGCAGCGGAGTGACATCCCACTGATGATGATTAGTGCACTGGGAAACAGCAGCAGAGTGACATCCGTCTGATGATGATTAGTGCACTGGGAAGCGGCAGCGGAGTGACATCCCTCTGATGGTTATTACTGCACTGGGAAATGGCAGTAGAGTTGATATCCCTCTGACGGTGACTAGAGCACCAGGAATTGGCAGTGGAGTGACATCTCTCTGATGGTTATTAGAGCACTGGGAAATGTCAGCGGAGTGAAATCCCTCTGATGGTGAATAGTGCACTGGGAACTGGCAGCGGAGTGACATCCCTCTGATGATAAATAGTGCACTGGGAAATGGCAGTGGACGGACATCCCTCTGATGGTGAATATTGCATTGGGAAATGGCAGCAGAGTGACATCCCTCTGACAGTGATTAGTGCACTGGGAAATGACAGCAGAGTGACATCCCTCTGATGATAAATAGTGCACTGGGAAACAGCAGCAGAGTGACATCCCTCTGACGGTGAGCAGTGCACTGGGAAACAGCAGCAGAGTGACATCCCTCTGATGGTGGATAGTGCACTGGGAAACGGCAGTGGACTGACATCGCTCTAATGGTGACTAGAGCACCGGGAAATGGCAGCGGAATGACATCCCTCTGACGGTGATTAGTGCTCTGGAAACTGCAGCAGAGTGGCAACTCTCTGATGGTGACTAGAGCACAGGGAAATGGCAGTGGAGTGACATCCCTCTGACGATGACTAGAGCACTGGTAAATGGCTGCGGAGTAACATCCCTCTGATGGTGATTAGAGCACTGGGAAACGGCAGCGGAGAGACAGCCCTCTGACGGTGACTAATGCGCAAGGAAACAAGAGCAGAGTAACATCTGACAGTGATTATGCACTGGGAAACGGCTGTGCAGTGACATTCCTCTGATGGTGACTAGAGCACTGGGAAATGGCAGTGGTCGGACATCCCTTTGACGGTGACTAGAGCACTGGAAAATGGCAGCGGAGTGATATCCCTCTGAAGGTTATTAATGCACTGGGAAACGGCAGTAGAGTGACATCCCTCTGAAGGTGATCACTGCATCAGGAGATGGCAGCAGAGTGACATCCCTCTGATGGTGATTAGTGCACTGGGAAACTGCTGTGGAGTGACATTCCTCTGATGGTGACTAGAGCACTGGGAAATGGCAGTGGAGTGACATCCCTCTGATGTTGATTAGTGCACTGGCAAACGGCAGCGGAGTGACATCCCTCTGATGGTTATTAGAGCACCGGGAAATGGCAGCGCACTGACATCCCTCTGATGGTGATTAGTGCACTGGGAAACAGCAGCGGTGTGACATCCCTCTGATGGTGATTAGTGCACTGGGAAACGGCAGCAGTGTGACATTCCTCTAAAGGTCACTAAAGCAGTGGGAAATTGCAGTGGAGTGACATTCCTCTGACGGTGACTAGAGCACTGGGAAACGGCAGCAGAGTGACATTCCTCTGATTGTCATTAATGCCCCAGGAAACAAGAGCAGAATAACATCCCTCTGACGGTGATTAGTACACTGGGAAATGGCAGCGGACTGATATCCCTCTGAAGGTTATTAGTGCACTGGGAAACGGCAGTAGAGTGACATCCCTCTGACGGTGATCACTGCACCAGGAGATGGCAGCAGAGTGACATTCCTCTGATGGTGATTAGTGCACTGGGAAACAGCAGCAGAGTGACATCCCTCTGATGGTGATTAGTGCACTGGGAAACTGCTGTGGAGTGACATTCCCCTGATGGTGACTGGAGCACTGGGAAATGGCAGTGGAGTGACATCCCTCTGATGTTGATTAGTGCACTGGCAAACGGCAGCGGAGTGACATCCCTCTGATGGTTATTAGAGCACCGGGAAATGGCAGCGCACTGACATCCCTCTGATGGTTATTAGTGAACTGGGAAACAGCAGCAGAGTGACATCCCTCTGATGGTGATTAGTGCAGTGGGAAACAGCAGCGGAGTGACATCCCTCTAATGGTGATTAGTGCACTGGGAAACAGCAGCGGAGTGACATCCCTCTGATAGTGATTAGTGCACTGGGAAACAGCAGCGGAGTGACATCCCTCTGATGGTGATTAGTGCACTTGGAAACAGCAGCAGAGTGACATCCCTCTTATGGTTATTAGTGCACTGCGAAATAGCAGCGGAGTGACATCCCTCTGATGGTGATTAGTGCACTGGGAAACAGCAGCAGAGTGACATCCCTCTGATGGTGATTAGTGCACTGGGAAACAGCAGCGGAGTGACATCCTTCTGATGGTTATTAGTGCACTGGGAAACAGCAGCGGAGTGACATCCCTCTGATGGTGACTAGAGCAGTGGGAAACAGCAGCGGAGTGACATCCCTCTGACGGTGATTAGTGCACTGGGAAACAGCAGCAGAGTGACATCCCTCTGATGATGATGAGTGCACTGGGAAACGGCACCGGAGTGACATCCCTCTGATGGTGATTAGTGCTCAGGGAAACAGCAGCAGAGTGACATCCCTCTGATGGTGATTAGTGCACCGGAAACCGCAGCAGAGTGGCATCCCTCTGATGGTGATTTGTGCACTGGGAAACGGCAGTGGAGAGACATTCCTCTGAAGGTGACTAGAGCAGTGGGAAATTGCATTGGAGTGACATTCCTCTGACGGTGACTAGAACACTGGGAAACGGCAGCTGAGTGACATTCCTCTGAAGGTGACTAGAGCAGTGGGAAATTGCATTGGAGTGACATTCCTCTGACGGTGACTAGAGCACTGGGAAACGGCAGCTGAGTGACATTCCTCTGATGGTGATTAATGCCCCAGGAAGCAAGAGCAGAATAACATCCCTCTGACGGTGACTAGAGCACTGGGAAATGGCAGCGGACTGATATCCCTCTGAAGGTTATTAATGCACTGGGAAACGGCAGTAGAGTGACATCCCTCTGACGGTGATCACTGCACCAGGAGATGGCAGCAGAGTGAAATCCCTCTGATGATGATTAGTGCAGTGGGAAACAGCAGCAGAGTGACATCCCTCTGATGATGATTAGTGCACTGGGAAGCGGCAGCGGAGTGACATCCCTCTGATGGTGATTAGTGCACTGGGAAGCGGCAGCGGAGTGACATCCCTCTGATGGCGATTAGTGCACTGGGAAACAGCAGCGGAGTGACATCCCACTGATGATGATTAGTGCACTGGGAAACAGCAGCAGAGTGACATCCGTCTGATGATGGTTAGTGCACTGGGAAGCGGCAGCGGAGTGACATCCCTCTGATGGTTATTACTGCACTGGGAAATGGCAGTAGAGTTGATATCCCTCTGACGGTGACTAGAGCACCAGGAATTGGCAGTGGAGTGACATCTCTCTGATGGTTATTAGAGCACTGGGAAATGGCAGCAGAGTGACATCCCTCTGATGATAAATAGTGCACTGGGAAATGGCAGTGGACGGACATCCCTCTGATGGTGAATATTGCACTGGGAAATGGCAGCGGAGTGACATCGCTCTGACAGTGATTAGTGCACTGGGAAATGACAGCAGAGTGACATCCCTCTGATGATAAATAGTGCACTGGGAAACAGCAGCAGAGTGACATCCCTCTGACGGTGAGCAGTGCACTGGGAAACAGCAGCAGAGTGACATCCCTCTGATGGTGAATAGTGCACTGGGAAACGGCAGTGGACTGACATCGCTCTAATGGTGACTAGAGCACGGGGTAATGGCAGCGGAATGACATCCCTCTGACGGTGATTAGTTCTCTGGAAACTGCAGCAGAGTGGCAGCCCTCTGATGGTGACTAGAGCACTGGGAAATGGCAGTGGAGTGACATCCCTCTGACGATGACTAGAGCACTGGTAAATGGCTGCGGAGTAACATCCCTCTGATGGTGATTAGAGCACTGGGAAACGGCAGCGGAGTGACAGCCCTCTGACGGTGACTAATGCGCAAGGAAACAAGAGCAGAGTAACATCTGACAGTGATTATGCACTGGGAAACGGCTGTGCAGTGACATTCCTCTGATGGTGACTAGAGCACTGGGAAATGGCAGCGGAGTGATATCCCTCTGAAGGTTATTAATGCACTGGGAAACGGCAGTAGAGTGACATCCCTCTGTAGGTGATCACTGCACCAGGAGATGGCAGCAGAGTGACATCCCTCTGATGGTTATTAGTGCAGTGGGAAACAGCAGCGGTGTGACATCCCTCTGATGGTGATTAGTGCACTGGGAAACAGCAGCGGAGTGACATCCCTCTGATGGTGATTAGTGCACTGGGAAACAGCAGCAGAGTGACATCCTTCTGATGGTTATTAGTGCACTGGGAAACAGCAGCGGAGTGACATCCCTCTGATGGTGACTAGAGCACTGGGAAACAGCAGCAGAGTGACATCCCTCTGACGGTGATTAGTGCACTGGGAAACAGCAGCAGAGTGACATCCCTCTGATGATGATGAGTGCACTGGGAAACGGCACCGGAGTGACATCCCTCTGATGGTGATTAGTGCTCAGGGAAACAGCAGCAGAGTGACATCCCTCTGATGGTGATTAGTGCACCGGGAAACAGCAGCAGAGTGGCATCCCTCTGATGGTGATTTGTGCACTGGGAAACGGCAGTGGAGTGACATTCCTCTGAAGGTGACTAGAGCAGTGGGAAATTGCATTGGCGTGACATTCCTCTGACGGTGACTAGAACACTGGGAAACGGCAGCTGAGTGACATTCCTCTGATGGTGATTAATGCCCCAGGGAACAAGAGCAGAATAACATCCCTCTGACGGTGATTAGAGCACTGGGAAATGGCAGCGGACTGATATCCCTCTGAAGGTTATTAATGCACTGGGAAACGGCAGTAGAGTGACATCCCTCTGACGGTGATCACTGCACCAGGAGATGGCAGCAGAGTGAAATCCCTCTGATGTTGATTAGTGCACTGGGAAACAGCAGCGGAGTGACATCCCTCTGATGATGATTAGTGCACTGGGAAACAGCGGCAGAGTGACATCCTTCTGATGGTTATTAGTGCACTGGGAAACAGCGGCAGAGTGACATCCTTCTGATGGTTATTAGTGCACTGGGAAACAGCGGCAGAGTGACATCCTTCTGATGGTTATTAGTGCACTGGGAAATAGCAGTGGAGTGACATCCCTCTGATGGTGATTAGTGCACTGGGAAACAGCAGCGGAGTGACATCCCTCTGATGGTGATTAGTGCACCGGGAAACAGCAGCAGAGTGGCATCCCTCTGATGGTGATTTGTGCACTGGGAAACGGCAGTGGAGTGACATTCCTCTGAAGGTGACTAGAGCAGTGGGAAATTGCATTGGAGTGACATTCCTCTGACGGTGACTAGAACACTGGGAAACGGCAGCTGAGTGACATTCCTCTGATGGTGATTAATGCCCCAGGGAACAAGAGCAGAATAACATCCCTCTGACGGTGATTAGAGCACTGGGAAATGGCAGCGGACTGATATCCCTCTGAAGGTTATTAATGCACTGGGAAACGGCAGTAGAGTGACATCCCTCTGACGGTGATCACTGCACCAGGAGATGGCAGCAGAGTGAAATCCCTCTGATGTTGATTAGTGCACTGGGAAACAGCAGCGGAGTGACATCCCTCTGATGATGATTAGTGCACTGGGAAACAGCGGCAGAGTGACATCCTTCTGATGGTTATTAGTGCACTGGGAAACAGCGGCAGAGTGACATCCTTCTGATGGTTATTAGTGCACTGGGAAACAGCGGCAGAGTGACATCCTTCTGATGGTTATTAGTGCACTGGGAAATAGCAGTGGAGTGACATCCCTCTGATGGTGATTAGTGCACTGGGAAACAGCAGCGGAGTGACATCCCTCTGATGGTGATTAGTGCACTGGGAAACAGCAGCAGAGTGACATCCGTCTGATGATGATTAGTGCACTGGGAAACAGCAGCGGAGTGACATCTCTCTGATGGTGATTAGTGCACTGGGAAACAGCAGCAGAGTGACATCTCTCTGATGGTGATTAGTGCACTGGGAAACAGCAGCGGAGTGACATCCCTCTGATGATGATTAGTGCACTGGGAAACAGCAGCGGAGTGACATCCCTCTGATGATGATTAGTGCACTGGGAAACAGCGGCAGAGTGACATCCTTCTGATGGTTATTAGTGCACTGGGAAACAGCGGCAGAGTGACATCCTTCTGATGGTTATTAGTGCACTGGGAAACAGCGGCAGAGTGACATCCTTCTGATGGTTATTAGTGCACTGGGAAATAGCAGTGGAGTGACATCCCTCTGATGGTGATTAGTGCACTGGGAAACAGCAGCGGAGTGACATCCCTCTGATGGTGATTAGTGCACTGGGAAACAGCAGCAGAGTGACATCCGTCTGATGATGATTAGTGCACTGGGAAACAGCAGCGGAGTGACATCTCTCTGATGGTGATTAGTGCACTGGGAAACAGCAGCAGAGTGACATCTCTCTGATGGTGATTAGTGCACTGGGAAACAGCAGCGGAGTGACATCCCTCTGATGGTGATTAGTGCACCGGGAAACGGCAGCAGAGTGACATCCTTCTGATGGTGACTAGAGCACCGGGAAACAGCAGCAGAGTGACATCCCTCTCATGGTGATTTGTGCACTGGGAAACGGCAGTGGAGTGACATTCCTCTGAAGGTGACTAGAGCAGTGGGAAATTGCAGTGGAGTGACATTCCTCTGACAGTGACTAGAGCACTGGGAAACGGCAGCAGAGTGACATTCCTCCGATGGTGATTAATGCCCCAGGAGACAAGAGCAGAATAACATCCCTCTGACAGTGATTAGTGCACTGGGAAATGGCAGCGGACTGATATCCCTCTGATGGTGATTAGTGCACTGGGAAACGGCAGCGGAGTGACTTCCCCGTGATGGTGACTAGAGGATCAGGAGATGGCAGCGGAGTGACATCCTTCTGATGGTGACTAGAGCACCAAGAAACAGCAGCGGAGTGACATCCTTCTGATGGTGACTAGAGCACCAAGAAACAGCAGCGGAGTGACATCCCTCTGACGGTGATCAGTGCACCGGGAAATGGCAGCAGAGTGACATCCCTCTGACGGTGATTAGTGCACCGGGAAACAGCAGCAGAGTGACATCCCTCTGATGGTGAATAGTGTTCTGGGAAATAGCAGCAGAGTGACATCCCTCTGATGGTGATTAGTGCACTGGGAAACAGCAGCGGAGTGACATCCCTCTGACGGTTATTAGTGCACTGGAAATTGCAGCAGAGTGACATCCCTCTGACGGTGATTAGTGCACCGGGAAACAGCAGCAGAGTGACATCCCTCTGATGGTGAATAGTGTTCTGGGAAATAGCAGCAGAGTGACATCCCTCTGATGGTGATTAGTGCACTGGGAAACAGCAGCGGAGTGACATCACTTTGACGGTTATTAGTGCACTGGAAATTCCAGCAGAGTGACATCCCTCTGACGGTGATTAGTGCACCGGGAAACAGCAGCAGAGTGACATCCCTCTGATGGTGAATAGTGTTCTGGGAAATAGCAGCACAGTGACATCCCTCTGATGGTGATTAGTGCACTGGGAAACTGCAGCAGAGTGACATCCTTCTGATGGTGATTAGTGCACTGGGAAACAGCAGCGGAGTGACATCCCTCTGACGTGTCTAGAGCACTGGGAAACGGCAGCAGAGTGACATCTCTCTGATGGTGACTAGAGCACCGGGAAACGGCAGCGGAGTGACATCCCTCTGATGGTGACTAGAGCACTGGGAAACAGCAGCGGAGTGACATCCCTCTGATGGTGACTAGAGCACTGGGAAACGGCAGCAGAGTGACATCCCTCTGATGGTGACTAGTGCACCGGGAAACGGCAGCAGAGTGACATCCCTCTGAGGGTGACTAGAGCACTGGGAAATGGCAGTGGACAGACATCCCTCTGACGGTTATTAGTGCACTGGAAATTGCAGCAGAGTGACATCCCTCTGACGGTGACTAGAGCACCGGGAAACGGCAGCAGAGTGACATCCCTCTGACGGTGACTAGAGCACCGGGAAATGGCAGTGGACAGACATCCCTCTGACGGTTATTAGTGCACTGGAAATTGCAGCAGAGTGACATCCCTCTGACGGTGATCAGTGCACCGGGAAATGGCAGCGGAGTGACATCCCTCTGACGGTGACTAGAGCACCGGGAAACGGCAGCAGAGTAACATCCCTCTGACGGTGACTAGAGCACCGGGAAACGGCAGCGGAGTGACATCCCTCTGACGGTGACTAGAGCACCGGGAAACGGCAGCAGAGTGACATCCCTCTGACGGTGACTAGAGCACCGGGAAACGGCAGCAGAGTGACATCCCTCTGACGGTGACTAGAGCACCGGGAAACGGCAGCGGAGTGACATCCCTCTGACGGTGACTAGAGAACCGGGAAACGGCAGCGGAGTGACATCCCTCTGACGGTGACTAGAGCACCGGGAAACGGCAGCAGAGTAACATCCCTTTGACGGTTATTAGTGCACTGGAAATTGCAGCAGAGCATGTGGAAGGCCTAGCCAGACCACCTCGACAGGACCCTTGAGTTCGAGAGGTCCTGAGTAGAGGGAGATTACCTTTCTTGTCTGGGAGACAGGATAGTCTTGGTGTTGGTGTTGATGGACTATTACCAGCCAGACCTTCGCCCTCTGGACTCTGCTGTCCAGCTGATCAGGATTGAAGCTCTGGGCAGGCTCCTTGTGGAGCTGGAGCAGCTGGCCTTGAATGTCCATTGTCTGTTCCTCCAAGTGAAGCGTTTCCATGAATGTTGATCAAGATTTGATGCCAATGAAATAAAGGATCCCTGGTGTTTTATAATCTTCAGGCCATCCTGTTTGCTTGATCTGCACATTACAATGCTTTCTCTGCAGTCATTTCAGGTGACGGACAGGAAGAGGGCATACACATGAGGATTTTATATGATTGAAAGATTTATGACTGTCTTCCCCAGCCTGAGCACCCTGCCAGTGTTCCAGGAGACACCCTGTCTGAGGAGCCACCCCAAGCTGCACAGACCGCAATGTGCTGTATAGATGCTGGTTCTAGGCGCTCTGGGTTAAACCCTGACTTCCAGTCAGCAGAGATCAGTGAAGCCAAAAAGGTTGCCCTGTTCTAAACCCTCTGTAAATCTCATGCTGGATTTCTGTTTGAAGAGCACAGTCCCATATGGACTCCTCGATGTGGACTCAGTGCTGTGAATTCTCTATTGAGCTAATGTAGGGAATATATTATATCCATGGATTCTGACGATTTATATTTTCAACTTGTGGCCTAAATGTCAATCTAGATATTGCAGTATGGAAAATGAAGTAGATGCAGGAAAGCCATTAAGTATTGAGCAACTCCAGAACAAATACATCTCACACCAAAAGCCAGAGGGGCTGGACCAATGCTGGGCTGTTTATCTCAGATTGACAGGGAGACAGCAGCTCACTTGTTTTGATCAGATGGAGAAAGGTGCTTTCAAATATTTCTGACAGTCTGTCAGAGTGCTTACCACATCAGAGAAACAAAGCTGCCCATTAGATTGCATTTGTTTATTAAAAAAGCATGTTTTCCTCTATATTGTGAACTACATGCTGCTGGCAGAACAAGGCTGCTTACATGGAAACTTCTCTTAACCCCGACCCACAGTTACGATCTCTTGTGAAAATATTCCAACGCGTTTGGCTGCAAATCACATCATATCAATAACTCGTCATCATGACAGGACCGACAGTCATGGCAGGTTGATGTTTTCACATGAGTGAGGCGGTGAGATCAGTTCCATATTGTTAGAAATTATGTAACCTGCTGAATGAAGAAATAATAGAGTGCATGGAAAAGACCCAGTATGGTGTTCCTCAAAACTGTACCACGATCAGACTGTGCGGGTCAGTGGGAAGAACTGCCTCAGATATCCGAGTGTTTCATTCAGGAATATGAGAGTATAGAGCGGTCAGAGAGTGAGGATATCAGAGGGAGAGAATCCAATCAGAGAGTGAAGATATCAGAGGGAGAGACTCCAGAGAGTGAGGATATCAGAGAGAGAGACTCCAGTCAGAGAGTGAGGAGATCAGAGGGAGAGACTCCAGAGAGTGAGGATATCAGAGGGAGAGATTCCAGTCAGAGAGTGAGGATATCAGAGGGAGAGACTCCAGAGAGTGAGGGTATCAGAGGGGGAGATTCCAGTCAGACAGTGAGGGTATCAGAGGGAGAGACTTCAGAGAGTGAGATATCAGAGGTCGAGACTCCAGTCAGAGAGTGAGGATGTTGGAGGGGGAGACTCCGAAGAGTCATGGTATCAGGGGAAAGACTCAAGAGAATGAGGATATCAGAGGGCGAGACTCCAGTCAGAGTGTGGATGTCAGAGGGAGAGACTCTGAAGAGTCAGGATGTCAGTGGAAAAGATTCCAGAGAGTGAGGGTTTCAGAGGAGAGACTCTTAGTCAGAGAGTGAGGATATCAGAGGGAGAGACTCCAGAAAGTGAGGCTATCAGAGGGAGAGACACGCACGGATTTTCCCATTGGAATGGAAATGTGCAGGTTCTCTCACTGAGATGGAGACACGTGCGGATTCTCTCACAGGAATGGAAACATACGGATTCTCTCACAGAGATGTAGACATGTGGATTCTCTCATGGTGATAGAGACACATGTGGATTCTCTCACGGAGATGGAAACACGCGTGAATTCTCTCACGGGAATGGAGACACGCGGTTTCACTCACAGGAATGGAAATGTGTGGATTCTCTCACGGAGATTAGACATGTGGATTCTCTCACAGGGATGGAGACACGCGGATTCTCTCACGGAGATAGAGACACGCGTGGATTCTCTCATATGTATGGAGACATGCGAGGATTCTCTCACGGGGATGGAGACAGGCGAGGATTCTTTCATGGGGATGGAGAAGGCATGGATTCTCTCACGCGGATGGAGACACACGCGGATTCTCTCATGGGGATGGAGACACACAGATTCTCTCACGGAGATAGAGACACGCGTGGATTCTCTCATATGTATGGAGACATGCGAGGACTCTCTCACGGGGATGGAGACACACGGATTCTCTCATGCTGATGGAGACACGCGGATTCTCTCACGGGAATGGAGACATGTGCGGATTCTCTCACGGGAATGGAAATGTGCGGATTCTCTCACGGGGATGGAGACACACGCGGGTTCTCTCACGGGAATGGAGACACGCGCGGATTCTCTCACGGGAATGGATGCACGCTAATTCTCTCACGGAGATGGAGACACGTGCGGATTCTCTCATGGGAATGGATACACACGGATTCTCTCATGGGAATGGAAATGTGCGTATTCTCTCACGGAGATGGGGACACGTGGATTCTCCCACGGAAATGGAGACCCGCGTGGATTCTCTCATGGGAATAAAGACACGCACGGATTCTCTCACAGAGATGGAGACACGCGCGGATTCTCCCACGAGGATGGAGACATGCGTGGATTCTCTCACGGGAATGTAGACACATGCAGATTCTCTCACGGTGATGGAGACATGCGCGGATTCTCTCATCTGAATGTAGACACGCGGATTCTCTAACGGGGATGGAGACACACGCGTATTCCCTCATGGGAATGGAGGCGCACGGATTCTGTAATGGGAATGGAGACACACACGGATCTCTCACAGGAACGGAAATGAGCGGATTCTCTCACGGGAATGTAGAAACACGTGGATTCTCTCACGAGGATGGAGACATGTTTGGATTCTGTCATGGACATGGAGACACACGCGGATTCTCTCACAGAGATGGAGACACACGCAGATTCTCCCACACGAGTGGAAATGTGTGGATTCTCTCACGGAGATGGACACACATGCGGATTCTCTCATGGGAACGGAGACATGCGCGGATTCTCTCATGGGAACCGAAATGTGCGGATTCTCTTACGGGAATGTAGACACGCGGATTCTCTAACGGGGATGGAGACACACGCGGATTCTCTCACAGGAATGGAAATGTGCGGATTCTCACATGCAGTTGGAGACACACATGGATTCTCTCACGGGGATGGAGACATGCGGATTCTCTCATGGAGATAGAGACATGCCTGGATCCTCTCATAGGAATGGAAATGTGCGTATTCTCTCACGGGAATGGAGACATACGCGGATTCTCTCACAGGAATGGAAATGTGCGGATTCTCACATGGAGTTGGAGACACACATGGATTCTCTCACGGGGATGGAGACATGCGGATTCTCTCATGGAGATAGAGACATGCCTGGATCCTCTCATAGGAATGGAAATGTGCGTATTCTCTCACGGGAATGGAGACATACGCGGATTCTCTCACAGGGATGGAGACATGCGCGGATTCTCTGGTGGGAATGGGGACTCGCACGGATTCTGTAACGGAGATGGAGGCACACGCGTATTCTCTCACGGGAATTGAAATGTGCGGATTCTCACCCGGAGATGGAGACACACGTGGATTCTCTCATAGGAATGGAGACACCTGCGGATTTTCTCATGGGGATGGAGACGCGCGGATTCTCTCACAGGAATGGAAATGTGCATATTCTCTCATGGGGATGGAGACAGGCGTGGATTCTCTCACTGGGATGGAGACAGGAGAGGATTCTCTCACGGGAATGGAGACACACGCGGATTCTCTCACGGGAATGGGGACACGCGCGGGTTCTCTCACGGGAATGGAGACATGCACGGATTCTCTGATGGGAATGGGAACTCGCGCTGATTCTGTAATGGAGATGGAGGCACGCGTATTCTCTCACGGGTATTAAAATGTGCGGATTCTCACATGGAGATGGAGACACACGTGGATTCTCTCACAGGGATAGAGACATGCGGATTCTCTCACAGAGATAGAGACACGTGTGGATTCTCTCATAGGATTGGAGATGCGCACGGATTCTCTCATGGGGATGGAGACACAAGCAGATTCTGTAATGGAGTTGGAGGCACAAGCGGATTCTCTCACGTGAATGGAAATGTGTGGATTCCCTCATGGAGATGGAGACACTCGTGGATTCTCTCACAGGGATGGAGACACAAGTGGATTCTGTAACGGGAATGTGCGGATTCTCTCACGGGGATGGAGACACTCGTGGATTCTCTCACAGGGATGGAGACACTCGTGGATTCTCTCACAGAGATGGAGACACTCATGGATTCTCTCACGGGACTGGAGACACAAGCGGATTCTCTAATGGAGATGGAGACACAAGCAGATTCTCTAAGGGAGATGGAGACACACGCGGATTCTCCAAATGGAAATGTGCGGGTTCTCTCACGGAGATGGAGAAACACGTGGATTTGCTCACGGGAATGGAGACATGCGTGGATTCTCTCATGGGTATGGAGACACGCGTGGATTCTCTCATCGGAATGGAAATTTGCGGATTCTCTCACGGAGCTGGAGACACGTGGATTCGATCATGAGAATAGAGACACGTGCGGATTCTCTCACTGGGTTGGAGACACATGCGAATTCTCTCGCGGGAATGGAAATTTGCGGATTCCCTCACGGGGATGGAGACACGCGCGGATTCCCTCACGGAGATGGAGACATGTGAGGATTCTCTCACGGAGATGGAAATGTGTGGGTTCTCTCACGGAGATGGAGAAACACGTGGATTCGCTCACGGGAAAGAGGACACGCGTGGATTCTCTCATGGGTATGGAAATTCTCTCGTGGAGATGGAGACACGTAGATTCGATCACAGGAATAGAGGCACATGCGGATTCTCTCACAGGGTTGGAGACACATGCGGATTCTCTCATGGGAATGGAAATTTGCAGATTCTCTCACGGGGATGGAGACACGCGAGGATTCTCTCACGGAGATGGAGACGCGCGGATTCTCTCATGGAGATGGAGACACATGTGGGTTCTCTCATGGGAATGGAGAAATGCACAGATTCTCTCACAGGAACCGAAATGTGCGGATTCTCTCATCGGAATGTAGACAAATGGATTCTCTAACGGGGATGGAGACACATGGATTCTCTAACGGGGATGGAGACACATGGATTCTCTAACGGGGATGGAGACACGCGGATTCTCTCAGGTGGATGGAGACACATGCGGATTCTGTCACGGAGATGGAGACACACGCGGATTCTCCCACACGAATGGAAATTTGCGGATTCTCTTACGGAGATGGAGACACGTGCGGATTCTCTCACGGGAATGGAGACGCGTTGATTCTCTAACGGAGATGGAGACGCGCGGCTTCTCTCATGGAGATAGAGACGTGTGGATTCTCTCATAGGATTGGAGACGCGCGCAGATTCTCTCACGGGGATGGAGACGCACACGGATTCTCTCACGGGGATGGAGACGCACGCGGATTCTCTCACGGGGATGGAAATTTGCGGATTCTCTCACGGGGATGGAGACACGCATGGATTCCCTCACAGAAATGGAGACACGCGAGGATTCTCTCATGGAGATGGAGACGCGCGGCTTCTCTCACGGAGATAGAGACATGTGTGGATTCTCTCATAGGATTGGAGACGCGCGCAGATTCTCTCACGGGGATGGAGACACACGCGGATTCTCTCACAGGGATGGAGACGCACGCGGATTCTCTCACAGGGATGGAGACGCACGCGGATTCTCACGGGGATGGACACGCACGCGGATTCTCTCACGGGGATGGAGACGCACGCGGATTCTCTCACGGGGATGGAGCCACGCGCGGGTTCTCTCACGGGGATGGAGACGCACGCGGATTCTCTCACGGGGATGGAGATGCACGCGGATTCTCTCACGGGGATGGAGACGCACGCGGGTTCTCTCACGGGGATGGAGACGCACGGATTCTCTCACGGGGATGGAGACGCACGCGGATTCTCTCACGGGGATGGAGACGCACGCGGATTCTCTCACGGGGATGGAGACGCGCGGATTCTCTCACGGGGATGGAGACGCACGCGGATTCTCTCACGGGGATGGAGACGCACGCGGATTCTCTCACGGGGATGGAGACACACGCGGATTCTCTCACGGAGATGGAGACACGCACGGATTTTCTCACGGGAATAGAGACACGTGGATTTTCTCACGGGAATGGAATTTTGTGGATTCTCTCACAGGAATGGAGACACGCGCAGATTCTCTCAGGGAGATGGAGAAATGCTCGGATTCTCTCACGTGAATGGATACACGTGGATTTGCTCACGGGAATGGAGACACATGCGTATTCTCTCACCGGGATGGAGACGTGTGGATTCTGTCACGTGAATGGATGCACGCGCAGATTCTCTCAGAGGGATGGATACACGCGGATTCTCTCACAGGAATGGAGACACACATGGATTCGCTCACAGGAATGGAGACACGCGCAGATTCTCTCACCGGGATGGAGACACGCGTGGATTATCTAACGGAGATGGAGACACGCACGGATTCGCACACGGGGATGGAAATGTGCGGATTATGTCATGGGGATGGAGATCATGCGGATTCTCCCACGGAGATGGAGACATGCGCGGATTCTCTCACGGAGATGGAGACACGCGTGGATTTTCTCACGGAGATGGAGACATGCGCGGATTCTCTCACGGGGATGGAGACACATGCGGATTCTCTCACGGAGATGGAGACACGCGTGGATTCTCTCACGGAGATGGAGACACGCGCGGATTCTCTCACTGGGATGGAGACACGCGCGGATTCTCTCACGGGGATGGAGACACACATGGATTCTCTCACGAGAATGGAAACGTGCGGATTCGCTCATGGAGATGGAGGCACATGCGGATTCTGCCACAGAGATTGAGAACACGTGGATTCTCTCATGGAGATGGAGACACGCGCGGATTCTCTCATGGAGATGGAGACACGTGTGGATTCTCTCACGGAGATGGAGACACGCGCGGATTCTCTCATGGAGATGGAGACACGTGTGGATTCTCTCACGGAGATGGAGACACGCGCGGATTCTCTCACGGGGATGGAGACACGCGCGGATTCTCTCACGGGGATGGAGACACACGCGGATTCTCTCACGGAGATGGAGACACGCGCGGATTCTCTCACCGGGATGGAGACACGCGCGGATTCTCTCACGGGGATGGAGACACACATGGATTCTCTCACGAGAATGGAAACGTGCAGATTCGCTCATGGAGATGGAGGCACATGCGGATTCTGCCACAGAGATTGAGAACACGTGGATTCTCTCATGGAGATGGAGACACGCGCGGATTCTCTCATGGAGATGGAGACACGTGTGGATTCTCTCACGGAGATGGAGACACGCGCGGATTCTCTCACGGGGATGGAGACACACGCGGATTCTCTCACGGAGATGGAGACACGCGCGGATTCTCTCACCAGGATGGAGACACGCGTGGATTCTCTCATGGAATGGAGACACGCGCAGATTCTCTCATGGAGATGGAGACACACGCAGATTCTCTCACAGAGGTGGAGACATGCGGATTCTCTCACGGGAACAGAAATATGCGAATTTTCTCATGGGAATGTAGACACACATGGATTCTCTCACGGCGATGGAGACACGCACGGATACTCTCGCGGGAATGGAAATGTCCGTATTGTC
Source organism: Carcharodon carcharias (assembly GCF_017639515.1). Lineage (NCBI taxonomy): Eukaryota > Metazoa > Chordata > Chondrichthyes > Lamniformes > Lamnidae > Carcharodon > Carcharodon carcharias. Next base: position 98,488,649 of record NC_054473.1, on the reverse strand, counting down.
TCACGGAGATGGAGCCACGTGCGGATTCTCTCACGGGAATGGAGACATGCGCGGATTCTCTCGTGGAGATGGAGACACGCGCAGATTCTCTCACGGAGATGGAGACACGCGCGGATACTCTCAGGGAGATGGAGACACGCGCGGATTCTCTCACCGGGTTGGAGACACACGCGGATTCTCTCACGGAGATGGAGACACGCGCGGATTCCCTCACCGTGATAGAGATACCCGCGGATTCTCTCACGGAGATGGAGACACACGGATTCTCTCACGGGGATGGAGACACGCGCGGATTCTCTCAGCGAGATGGAGACACGCGCGGATTCTCTCACGGAGATGGAGACCCGTGCGGATTTTCTCACCGGGTTGGAGACACGCGCGGATTCTCTCACGGGAATGGAAACACGCGCGGATTCTCCCACCGGGAAGGAGACACGCGCGGATTCTCTCATGGAGATGGAGACACGCGCGGATTCTCTCACGGGAATGGAGACACGCGCGGATTCTCCCACCAGGAAGGAGACACGCGCGGATTCTCTCATGGAGATGGAGACACGCGCGGATTCTCTCACGGGGATGGAGACACGCGCGGATTCTCTCACCGGGATGGTGACACGCGTGGATTCTCTCACGGGGATGGAAATGTGCGGCTTCTCTCATGGGGATGGAGAATCATGCGGATTCTCCCACGGAGATGCAGAGACACATGGATTCTCTAATGGAGAAGGAGAGGCGCGGATTCTCTCACGGGGATGGAAACGTGTGGATTCTCTCACGGAGATGGAGACATGCGCGGAATCTCTCACGGAGATGTACACGCGCGGATTCTCTCACGGAGATGGAGACACGCTCGGATTCTCTCACGGAGATGTACACGCGCGGATATTCTCACGGAGATGGAGACATGCTCGGATTCTCTCACGGAGATGGAGACACGCGTGAATTCTCTCACGGAGATGGAGACACGTGCTGATTCTCTCACATGAATGGAGACATGCGCGGATTCTCTCACGGGAATGGAGACACGCGCTGATTCTCTCACAGAGATGGAGACACGTGCGGATTCTCTCACGGAGATGGAGACAAGCGGATTCTCTCATTGAGATGGAGACATGCGCGGATTCTCTCACGGAGATGGAGACGTACGCAGATACTCTCTCGGAGATGGAATCACATGCGGATTCTCTCACGGGAATGGAGACACGCGTGGATTCTCTCACGGGAATGGAGACATGCTCGGATTCTCTCACGGAGATGTAGACACACGCGAATTCTTTCACTGATATGGAGACACGCGCGGATTCTCTCACGGAGATGGAGATGTGCGCGGATTCTCTCACGGGAATGGAGACACGCGCGGATTCTCTCAACGGGATGGAGACACGCTTGGATTCTCTCACGGAGATGGAGACACGCGCGGATTCTCTCACGGAGGTGGAGACACGCGGATTCTCTCACGGAGAGGGAGACACGCGCGGATTCTCTCACGGAGATGGAGACACGCGGATTCTCTCACGGAGATGGAGACGCGCGGATTCTCTCACAGAGATGGAGACACACGCGGATTCTCTCACGGAGATGGACACAAGCGCGGATTCTCTCACGGAGATGGAGACACGCGTGGATTCTCTCACGGAGATGGAGCCACGGACGGATTCTCTCACGGGAATGGAGACATGCACGGATTCTCTCACGGGAATGAAGACTCGCGCGGATTCTCTCACGGAGATGGAGACACACGTGGGATTCTATCACAGAGATGGAGACATGTGGATTCTCTCACGGAGATGGAGACACACGCGGATCCTCTCACAGAGATGGAGACACGCGCAGATTCTCTCACCGGGATGGAGACACGCGCGGATTCTCTCACCGGGATGGAAACACGCGTGGATGCTCTCACGAGAATGGAAACGTGCGGATTCGCTCATGGAGATGGAGGCACATGCGGATTCTCCCACAGAGATTGCGAACACGTGAATTCTCTCATGGAGATGGAGACATGCGCGGATTCTCTCACGGAGATGGAGACAAGCGGATTCTCTCATGGAGATTGAGACATGCGCGGATTCTCTCACGGAGATGGAGACACACGCAGATACTCTCACGGAGATGGAATCATGCGCAGATTCTCTCACGGGAATGGAGACATGCGTGGATTCTCTCACGGGAATGGAGACATGCTCGGATTCTCTCAAGGAGATGTAGACACGCGCGAATTCTTTCACGGGAATGGAGACACGCGCGGATTCTCTCACGGAGATGGAGACGTGCGCGGATTCTCTCACGGGAATGGAGACGCGTGGATTCTCTCACAGGGATGGAGACACGCGTGGATTCTCTCACGGAGGTGGAGACACGCGCGGATTCTCTCACGGAGGTGGAGACACGCGGATTCTCTCACGGAGAGGGAGACGCGCGGATTCTCTCACGGAGATGGAGACACGCGGATTCTCTCACGGAGATGGAGACGCGCGGATTCTCTCACAGAGATGGAGACACACGCGGATTCTCTCACAGAGATGGAGACACACGCGGATTCTCTCACGGAGATGGAGACACGCGTGGATTCTCTCACGGAGATGGAGACATGCACGGATTCTCTCACGGGAATGGAGACATGCACGGATTCTCTCACGGGAATGGAGACATGCACGGATTCTCTCACGGGAATGAAGACTTGCGTGGATTCTCTCACGGAGATGGAGACACACGTGGGATTCTATCACGGAGATGGAGACATGCGGATTCTCTCACGGAGATGGAGACACGCGCGAATTCTTTCACGGGAATGGAGACACGCGCGGATTCTCTCATGGAGATGGAAACGTGCGCGGATTCTCTCACGGAGATGGAGACGCGCGGATTCTCTCACCGGGATGGAGACAAGCGCGGATTCTCTCACCGGGATGGAGACACATGCGGATTCTCTCACATGAATGGAGACATGCGCGGATTCTCTCACGGGAATGGAGACACGCGCAGATTCTCTCACGGAGATGGAGACACGTGCGGATTCTCTCACGGAGATGGAGACAAGCGGATTCTCTCATGGAGATGGAGACATGCGCGGATTCTCTCACGGAGATGGAGACACACGCAGATACTCTCTCGGAGATGGAATCACGTGCGGATTCTCTCACGGGAATGGAGACACGCGCGGATTCTCTCACCGGGATGGAGACACGCGCGGATTCTCTCACGGGGATGGAGACACACATGGATTCTCTCACGAGAATGGAAACGTGCAGATTCGCTCATGGAGATGGAGGCACATGCGGATTCTGCCACAGAGATTGAGAACACGTGGATTCTCTCATGGAGATGGAGACACGCGCGGATTCTCTCACGGAGGTGGAGACACGCGCGGATTCTCTCACGGAGATGGAGACATGCGCGGATTCTCTCACGGAGATGGAGACACGCGGATTCTCTCATGGGAACAGAAATATGTGAATTTTCTCATGGGAATGTGGACACACGTGGATTCTCTCACGGCGATGGAGACACGCACGGATACTCTCGCGGGAATGGAAATGTCCGTTTTGTCTCACGGAGATGGAGACACGCGCGGATTCTCCCACAGGGATGGAATTTTGTGGATTCTCTCACAGGAATGGAGACACGCGCAGATTCTCTCAGGGAGATGGAGAAATGCTCGGATTCTCTCACGGGGATGGAGACATGTGTGGATTCTCTCACGTGAATGGATACACGTGGATTCTCTCATGGGAATGGAGACACACATGGATTCTCTCACGGGAATGGAGACACGTGCGTATTCTCTCACCGGAATGGAGAAACGCGCGGATTCTCTCACCGGGATGGAGACACGCGCGGATTCTCTCACCGGGATGGAGACACGCACGGATTCTCTGACCGGGATGGAGACGCGCGGATGCTCACACGGGAATGGAGACACGCGCGGATTCTCTCACGGAGATGGAGACACGTGCGGATTCTCTCACGGAGATGGAGACACGCGCGGATTCTCTCACCGGGATGGAGACACGCGCGGGTTCTCTCACCGGGATGGAGACACGTGCGGATTCTCTCACCGGGATGGAAACACGCGCGGATGCTCTCACGAGAATGGAAACGTGCGGATTCGCTCATGGAGATGGAGGCACATGCGGATTCTCCTACAGAGATTGAGAACACGTGGATTCTCTCATGGAGATGGAGACACGCGCGGATTCTCTTACGGAGATGGAGACAAGCGGATTCTCTCATGGAGATGGAGAAATGTGCGGATTCTCTCACGGAGATGGAGACACGCGCAGATACTCTCTCAGAGATGGAATCACGTGCGGATTCTCTCACGGGAATGGAGACACGCGCGGATTCTCTCACGGGAATGGAGACATGCTCGGATTCTCTCATGGAGATGTAGACACGCGCGAATTCTTTCACGGGAATGGAGACACGCGCGGATTCTCTCATGGAGATGGAAACGTGCGCGGATTCTCTCACGGAGATGGAGACACGCGCGGATTCTCTCACCGGGATGGAGACAAGCGCGGATTCTCTCACCGGGATGGAGACACATGCGGATTCTCTCACCGGGATGGAGACACGCGCGGATTCTCTCATCAGGATGGAGACACGCGCGGATTCTCTCACCGGGATGGAAACTCGCGTGGATGCTCCCACGAGAATGGAAACGTGCGGATTCGCTCATGGAGATGGAGGCACATGCGGATTCTCCTACAGAGATTGAGAACACGTGGATTCTCTCATGGAGATGGAGACACGCGCGGATTCTCTCATGGAGATGGAGACACGCGCGGATTCTCTCACGGGAATGGAGACACGCGCGGATTCTCTCACGGAGGTGGAGACACGCGTGGATTCTCTCACGGAGGTGGAGACACGCGCGGATTCTCGCACCGGGAAGGAGACACGCACGGATTCTCTCACGGGGATGGAGACACGCGCGGATTTTCTCACTGGGATGGTGACACGCGTAGATTCTCTCACGGGGATGGAGACACACGCGGATTCTCTCACGGAGATGGAGACACGTGCGGATTCTCTCACGGAGATGGAGACACGTGCAGATTCTCTCACGGAGATGGAGGCACTCGCGGATTCTCTCACGGAGATGGACACGCGCGGATATTCTCACGGGGATGGAGACACGCACGGATTCTCTCACGGAGATGGAGACACGCTCGGATTCTCTCACGGAGATGGAGACGCACGGGGATTCTCTCACGGAGATGGAGACACGCGGATTCTCTCACAGGAATGGAGACACGGGGATTCTCTAACGGGAACAGAAATATGCGGATTTTCTCATGGGAATGTAGACACACGTGGATTCTCTCACAGCGATGGAGACATGCACGGATACTCTCGCAGGAATGGAAATGTCTGTATTCTCTCACGGAGTTGAAGACACGCGTGAATGTTCTCACGGAGATGGAGACACGTGCTGATTCTCTCACATGAATGGAGACATGCGCGGATTCTCTCACGGGACTGGAGACAGGCACGGATTCTCTCTTGGAGATGGAATCACGTGCAGATTCTCTCACGGGAATGGAGACACGTGCAGATTCTCTCACGGAGATGGAAACACGCGCAGATTCTCTCACGGAGATGGAGACATGCGCGGATTCTCTCACGGAGATGGAGACACGCGGATTCTCTCATGGGAACAGAAATATGTGAATTTTCTCATGGGAATGTGGACACACGTGGATTCTCTCACGGCGATGGAGACACGCACGGATACTCTCGCGGGAATGGAAATGTCCGTTTTGTCTCACGGAGATGGAGACACGCGCAGATTCTCCCACGGGGATGGAATTTTGTGGATTCTCTCACAGGAATGGAGACACACGCAGATTCTCTCAGGGAGATGGAGAAATGCTCGGATTCTCTCACGGGGATGGAGACGTGTGGATTCTCTCACGTGAATGGATACACGTAGATTCTCTCATGGGAATGGAGACACACATGGATTCTCTCACGGGAATGGAGACACGTGCGTATTCTCTCACCGGAATGGAGAAACGCGCGGATTCTCTCACCGGGATGGAGACACGCGCGGATTCTCTCACCGGGATGGAGACACGCGCGGATTCTCTGATCGGGATGGAGACACGCGCGGATGCTCACACGGGAATGGAGACACGCGCGGATTCTCTCACGGAGATGGAGACACGTGCGGATTCTCTCACGGAGATGGAGACACGCGCGGATTCTCTCACCGGGATGGAGACACGCGCGGGTTCTCTCACCGGGATGGAGACACGTGCGGATTCTCTCACCGGGATGGAAACACGCGCGGATGCTCTCACGAGAATGGAAACGTGCGGATTCGCTCATGGAGATGGAGGCACATGCGGATTCTCCTACAGAGATTGAGAACACGTGGATTCTCTCATGGAGATGGAGACACGCGCGGATTCTCTTACGGAGATGGAGACAAGCGGATTCTCTCATGGAGATGGAGAAATGTGCGGATTCTCTCACGGAGATGGAGACACGCGCAGATACTCTCTCAGAGATGGAATCACGTGCGGATTCTCTCACGGGAATGGAGACACGCGCGGATTCTCTCACGGGAATGGAGACATGCTCGGATTCTCTCATGGAGATGTAGACACGCGCGAATTCTTTCACGGGAATGGAGACACGCGCGGATTCTCTCATGGAGATGGAAACGTGCGCGGATTCTCTCACGGAGATGGAGACACGCGCGGATTCTCTCACCGGGATGGAGACAAGCGCGGATTCTCTCACCGGGATGGAGACACATGCGGATTCTCTCACCAGGATGGAGACACGCGCGGATTCTCTCATCAGGATGGAGACACGCGCGGATTCTCTCACCGGGATGGAAACTCGCGTGGATGCTCCCACGAGAATGGAAACGTGCGGATTCGCTCATGGAGATGGAGGCACATGCGGATTCTCCCACAGAGATTGAGAACATGTGGATTCTCTCATGGAGATGGAGACACGCGCGGATTCTCTCACGGAGATGGAGACAAGCGGATTCTCTCATGGAGATGGAGACATGCGCGGATTCTCTCACGGAGATGGAGACACACGCAGATACTCTCTCGGAGATGGAATCACGTGCGGATTCTCTCACGGGAATGGAGACACGCGCGGATTCTCTCACCGGGATGGAGACTCGCACGGATTCTCTCACGGGGATGGAGACACACATGGATTCTCTCACGAGAATGGAAACGTGCAGATTCGCTCATGGAGATGGAGGCACATGCGGATTCTGCCACAGAGATTGAGAACACGTGGATTCTCTCATGGAGATGGAGACACGCGCGGATTCTCTCACGGAGGTGGAGACACGCGCGGATTCTCTCACGGAGATGGAGACATGCGCGGATTCTCTCACGGAGATGGAGACACGCGGATTCTCTCATGGGAACAGAAATATGTGAATTTTCTCATGGGAATGTGGACACACGTGGATTCTCTCACGGCGATGGAGACACGCACGGATACTCTCGCGGGAATGGAAATGTCCGTTTTGTCTCACGGAGATGGAGACACGCGCGGATTCTCCCACGGGGATGGAATTTTGTGGATTCTCTCACAGGAATGGAGACACGCGCAGATTCTCTCAGGGAGATGGAGAAATGCTCGGATTCTCTCACGGGGATGGAGACATGTGTGGATTCTCTCACGTGAATGGATACACGTGGATTCTCTCATGGGAATGGAGACACACATGGATTCTCTCACGGGAATGGAGACACGTGCGTATTCTCTCACCGGAATGGAGAAACGCGCGGATTCTCTCACCAGGATGGAGACACGCGCGGATTCTCTCACCGGGATGGAGACACGCGCGGATTCTCTGACCGGGATGGAGACACGCGCGGATGCTCACACGGGAATGGAGACACGCGCGGATTCTCTCACGGAGATGGAGACACGTGCGGATTCTCTCACGGAGATGGAGACACGCGCAGATTCTCTCACCGGGATGGAGACACGCGCGGGTTCTCTCACCGGGATGGAGACACGTGCGGATTCTCTCACCGGGATGGAAACACGCGCGGATGCTCTCACGAGAATGGAAACGTGCGGATTCGCTCATGGAGATGGAGGCACATGCGGATTCTCCTACAGAGATTGAGAACACGTGGATTCTCTCATGGAGATGGAGACACGCGCGGATTCTCTTACGGAGATGGAGACAAGCGGATTCTCTCATGGAGATGGAGAAATGTGCGGATTCTCTCACGGAGATGGAGACACGCGCAGATACTCTCTCAGAGATGGAATCACGTGCGGATTCTCTCACGGGAATGGAGACACGCGCGGATTCTCTCACGGGAATGGAGACATGCTCGGATTCTCTCATGGAGATGTAGACACGCGCGAATTCTTTCACGGGAATGGAGACACGCGCGGATTCTCTCATGGAGATGGAAACGTGCGCGGATTCTCTCACGGAGATGGAGACACGCGCGGATTCTCTCACCGGGATGGAGACAAGCGCGGATTCTCTCACCGGGATGGAGACACATGCGGATTCTCTCACCAGGATGGAGACACGCGCGGATTCTCTCATCAGGATGGAGACACGCGCGGATTCTCTCACCGGGATGGAAACTCGCGTGGATGCTCCCACGAGAATGGAAACGTGCGGATTCGCTCATGGAGATGGAGGCACATGCGGATTCTTCCACAGAGATTGAGAACATGTGGATTCTCTCATGGAGATGGAGACACGCGCGGATTCTCTCACGGAGATGGAGACAAGCGGATTCTCTCATGGAGATGGAGACATGCGCGGATTCTCTCACGGAGATGGAGACACACGCAGATACTCTCTCGGAGATGGAATCACGTGCGGATTCTCTCACGGGAATGGAGACACGCGCGGATTCTCTCACCGGGATGGAGACACGCGCGGATTCTCTCACGGGGATGGAGACACACATGGATTCTCTCACGAGAATGGAAACGTGCAGATTCGCTCATGGAGATGGAGGCACATGCGGATTCTGCCACAGAGATTGAGAACACGTGGATTCTCTCATGGAGATGGAGACACGCGCGGATTCTCTCACGGAGGTGGAGACACGCGCGGATTCTCTCACGGAGATGGAGACATGCGCGGATTCTCTCACGGAGATGGAGACACGCGGATTCTCTCATGGGAACAGAAATATGTGAATTTTCTCATGGGAATGTGGACACACGTGGATTCTCTCACGGCGATGGAGACACGCACGGATACTCTCGCGGGAATGGAAATGTCCGTTTTGTCTCACGGAGATGGAGACACGCGCGGATTCTCCCATAGGGATGGAATTTTGTGGATTCTCTCACAGGAATGGAGACACGCGCAGATTCTCTCAGGGAGATGGAGAAATGCTCGGATTCTCTCATGGGGATGGAGACATGTGTGGATTCTCTCACGTGAATGGATACACGTGGATTCTCTCATGGGAATGGAGACACACATGGATTCTCTCACGGGAATGGAGACACGTGCGTATTCTCTCACCGGAATGGAGAAACGCGCGGATTCTCTCACCGGGATGGAGACACGCGCGGATTCTCTCACCGGGATGGAGACACGCGCGGATTCTCTGACCAGGATGGAGACACGCGCGGATGCTCACACGGGAATGGAGACACGCGCGGATTCTCTCACGGAGATGGAGACACGTGCGGATTCTCTCACGGAGATGGAGACACGCGCGGATTCTCTCACCGGGATGGAGACACGCGCGGGTTCTCTCACCGGGATGGAGACACGTGCGGATTCTCTCACCGGGATGGAAACACGCGCGGATGCTCTCACGAGAATGGAAACGTGCGGATTCGCTCATGGAGATGGAGGCACATGCGGATTCTCCTACAGAGATTGAGAACACGTGGATTCTCTCATGGAGATGGAGACACGCGCGGATTCTCTTACGGAGATGGAGACAAGCGGATTCTCTCATGGAGATGGAGAAATGTGCGGATTCTCTCACGGAGATGGAGACACGCGCAGATACTCTCTCAGAGATGGAATCACGTGCGGATTCTCTCACGGGAATGGAGACACGCGCGGATTCTCTCACGGGAATGGAGACATGCTCGGATTCTCTCATGGAGATGTAGACACGCGCGAATTCTTTCACGGGAATGGAGACACGCGCGGATTCTCTCATGGAGATGGAAACGTGCGCGGATTCTCTCACGGAGATGGAGACACGCGCGGATTCTCTCACCGGGATGGAGACAAGCGCGGATTCTCTCACCGGGATGGAGACACATGCGGATTCTCTCACCAGGATGGAGACACGCGCGGATTCTCTCATCAGGATGGAGACACGCGCGGATTCTCTCACCGGGATGGAAACTCGCGTGGATGCTCCCACGAGAATGGAAATGTGCGGATTCGCTCATGGAGATGGAGGCACATGCGGATTCTCCCACAGAGATTGAGAACATGTGGATTCTCTCATGGAGATGGAGACACGCGCGGATTCTCTCACGGAGATGGAGACAAGCGGATTCTCTCATGGAGATGGAGACATGCGCGGATTCTCTCACGGAGATGGAGACACACGCAGATACTCTCTCGGAGATGGAATCACGTGCGGATTCTCTCACGGGAATGGAGACACGCGCGGATTCTCTCACCGGGATGGAGACACGCGCGGATTCTCTCACGGGGATGGAGACACACATGGATTCTCTCACGAGAATGGAAACGTGCAGATTCGCTCATGGAGATGGAGGCACATGCGGATTCTGCCACAGAGATTGAGAACACGTGGATTCTCTCATGGAGATGGAGACACGCGCGGATTCTCTCACGGAGGTGGAGACACGCGCGGATTCTCTCACGGGAATGGAGACACGCACGGATTCTCTCACGGGAATGGAGACACGCGCGGATTCTCTCACGTGAATGGAGACACGCGCGGATTCTCTCACGGGAATGGAGACACGCGCGGATTCTCTCATGGAGATGGAGACACGAGCGGATTCTCTCACGGGAATGGAGACACGCGCGGATTCTCTCACGGAGGTGGAGACACACGTGGATTCACTCACGGAGGTGGAGACACGCGCGGATTCTCGCACCGGGAAGGAGACACGCACGGATTCTCTCACGGGGATGGAGACACGCGCGGATTCTCTCACTGGGATGGTGACACGCGTAGATTCTCTCACGGGGATGGAGACACGCGCGGATTCTCTCACGGGAAAGTAAACATGCGGATTCGCTCATGGAGATGGAGGCACATGCAGATTCTCACACAGTGATTGAGAGATACGTGGATTCTCTCATGGAGATGGAGACACACGTGGATTCTCTCACGGGGATGGAAATGTTCGGATTCTGTCATGGGGATGGAGAATCATGTGGATTCTCCCACGGAGATGGAGAGACACGTGGATTCTCACATGGAGAAGGACAGGTTCGGATTCTCTCACGGAGATGGAAACGTGTGGATTCTCTCACGGAGATGGAGACATGAGCGGCTCCTCTCACGGAGATGGAGACACACGCGGATTCTCTCACGGAGATGGAGACACGTGCGGATTCTCTCACGGAGATGGAGACACGTGCAGATTCTCTCACGGAGATGGAGACACATGCAGATTCTCTCACGGAGATGGAGGCACTCGCGGATTCTCTCACGGAGATGGACACGCGCGGATATTCTCACGGGGATGGAGACACGCACGGATTCTCTCACGGAGATGGAGACACGCTCAGATTCTCTCACGGAGATGGAGACGCACGGGGATTCTCTCACGGAGATGGAGACACGCGGATTCTCTCACAGGAATGGAGACACGGGGATTCTCTAACGGGAACAGAAATATGCGGATTTTCTCATGGGAATGTAGACACACGTGGATTCTCTCACAGCGATGGAGACACGCACGGATACTCTCGCAGGAATGGAAATGTCCGTATTCTCTCACGGAGTTGAAGACACGCGTGAATGCTCTCACGGAGATGGAGACACGTGCTGATTCTCTCACATGAATGGAGACATGCGCGGATTCTCTCACGGGACTGGAGACAGGCACGGATTCTCTCTTGGAGATGGAATCACGTGCAGATTCTCTCACGGGAATGGAGACACGCGCAGATTCTCTCACGGAGATGGAAACACGCGCAGATTCTCTCACGGAGATGGGGACATGCGCGGATTCTCTCACGGAGATGGAGACACGCGGATTCTCTCATGGGAACAGAAATATGTGAATTTTCTCATGGGAATGTGGACACACGTGGATTCTCTCACGGCGATGGAGACACGCACGGATACTCTCGCGGGAATGGAAATGTCCGTTTTGTCTCACGGAGATGGAGACACGCGCGGATTCTCCCACGGGGATGGAATTTTGTGGATTCTCTCACAGGAATGGAGACACGCGCAGATTCTCTCAGGGAGATGGAGAAATGCTCGGATTCTCTCACGGGGATGGAGACATGTGTGGATTCTCTCACGTGAATGGATACACGTGGATTCTCTCATGGGAATGGAGACACACATGGATTCTCTCACAGGAATGGAGACACGTGCGTATTCTCTCACCGGAATGGAGAAACGCGCGGATTCTCTCACCGGGATGGAGACACGCGCGGATTCTCTCACCGGGATGGAGACACGCGCGGATTCTCTGACCGGGATGGAGACACGCGCGGATGCTCACACGGGAATGGAGACACGCGCGGATTCTCTCACGGAGATGGAGACACGTGCGGATTCTCTCACGGAGATGGAGACACGCGCAGATTCTCTCACCGGGATGGAGACACGCGCGGGTTCTCTCACCGGGATGGAGACACGTGCGGATTCTCTCACCGGGATGGAAACACGCGCGGATGCTCTCACGAGAATGGAAACGTGCGGATTCGCTCATGGAGATGGAGGCACATGCGGATTCTCCTACAGAGATTGAGAACACGTGGATTCTCTCATGGAGATGGAGACACGCGCGGATTCTCTTACGGAGATGGAGACAAGCGGATTCTCTCATGGAGATGGAGAAATGTGCGGATTCTCTCACGGAGATGGAGACACGCGCAGATACTCTCTCAGAGATGGAATCACGTGCGGATTCTCTCACGGGAATGGAGACACGCGCGGATTCTCTCACGGGAATGGAGACATGCTCGGATTCTCTCATGGAGATGTAGACACGCGCGAATTCTTTCACGGGAATGGAGACACGCGCGGATTCTCTCATGGAGATGGAAACGTGCGCGGATTCTCTCACGGAGATGGAGACACGCGCGGATTCTCTCACCGGGATGGAGACAAGCGCGGATTCTCTCACCGGGATGGAGACACATGCGGATTCTCTCACCAGGATGGAGACACGCGCGGATTCTCTCATCAGGATGGAGACACGCGCGGATTCTCTCACCGGGATGGAAACTCGCGTGGATGCTCCCACGAGAATGGAAACGTGCGGATTCGCTCATGGAGATGGAGGCACATGCGGATTCTCCACAGAGATTGAGAACATGTGGATTCTCTCATGGAGATGGAGACACGCGCGGATTCTCTCACGGAGATGGAGACAAGCGGATTCTCTCATGGAGATGGAGACATGCGCGGATTCTCTCACGGAGATGGAGACACACGCAGATACTCTCTCGGAGATGGAATCACGTGCGGATTCTCTCACGGGAATGGAGACACGCGCGGATTCTCTCACCGGGATGGAGACACGCGCGGATTCTCTCACGGGGATGGAGACACACATGGATTCTCTCACGAGAATGGAAACGTGCAGATTCGCTCATGGAGATGGAGGCACATGCGGATTCTGCCACAGAGATTGAGAACACGTGGATTCTCTCATGGAGATGGAGACACGCGCGGATTCTCTCACGGAGGTGGAGACACGCGCGGATTCTCTCACGGAGATGGAGACATGCGCGGATTCTCTCACGGAGATGGAGACACGCGGATTCTCTCATGGGAACAGAAATATGTGAATTTTCTCATGGGAATGTGGACACACGTGGATTCTCTCACGGCGATGGAGACACGCACGGATACTCTCGCGGGAATGGAAATGTCCGTTTTGTCTCACGGAGATGGAGACACGCGCGGATTCTCCCATAGGGATGGAATTTTGTGGATTCTCTCACAGGAATGGAGACACGCGCAGATTCTCTCAGGGAGATGGAGAAATGCTCGGATTCTCTCATGGGGATGGAGACATGTGTGGATTCTCTCACGTGAATGGATACACGTGGATTCTCTCATGGGAATGGAGACACACATGGATTCTCTCACGGGAATGGAGACACGTGCGTATTCTCTCACCGGAATGGAGAAACGCGCGGATTCTCTCACCGGGATGGAGACACGCGCGGATTCTCTCACCGGGATGGAGACACGCGCGGATTCTCTGACCAGGATGGAGACACGCGCGGATGCTCACACGGGAATGGAGACACGCGCGGATTCTCTCACGGAGATGGAGACACGTGCGGATTCTCTCACGGAGATGGAGACACGCGCGGATTCTCTCACCGGGATGGAGACACGCGCGGGTTCTCTCACCGGGATGGAGACACGTGCGGATTCTCTCACCGGGATGGAAACACGCGCGGATGCTCTCACGAGAATGGAAACGTGCGGATTCGCTCATGGAGATGGAGGCACATGCGGATTCTCCTACAGAGATTGAGAACACGTGGATTCTCTCATGGAGATGGAGACACGCGCGGATTCTCTTACGGAGATGGAGACAAGCGGATTCTCTCATGGAGATGGAGAAATGTGCGGATTCTCTCACGGAGATGGAGACACGCGCAGATACTCTCTCAGAGATGGAATCACGTGCGGATTCTCTCACGGGAATGGAGACACGCGCGGATTCTCTCACGGGAATGGAGACATGCTCGGATTCTCTCATGGAGATGTAGACACGCGCGAATTCTTTCACGGGAATGGAGACACGCGCGGATTCTCTCATGGAGATGGAAACGTGCGCGGATTCTCTCACGGAGATGGAGACACGCGCGGATTCTCTCACCGGGATGGAGACAAGCGCGGATTCTCTCACCGGGATGGAGACACATGCGGATTCTCTCACCAGGATGGAGACACGCGCGGATTCTCTCATCAGGATGGAGACACGCGCGGATTCTCTCACCGGGATGGAAACTCGCGTGGATGCTCCCACGAGAATGGAAATGTGCGGATTCGCTCATGGAGATGGAGGCACATGCGGATTCTCCCACAGAGATTGAGAACATGTGGATTCTCTCATGGAGATGGAGACACGCGCGGATTCTCTCACGGAGATGGAGACAAGCGGATTCTCTCATGGAGATGGAGACATGCGCGGATTCTCTCACGGAGATGGAGACACACGCAGATACTCTCTCGGAGATGGAATCACGTGCGGATTCTCTCACGGGAATGGAGACACGCGCGGATTCTCTCACCGGGATGGAGACACGCGCGGATTCTCTCACGGGGATGGAGACACACATGGATTCTCTCACGAGAATGGAAACGTGCAGATTCGCTCATGGAGATGGAGGCACATGCGGATTCTGCCACAGAGATTGAGAACACGTGGATTCTCTCATGGAGATGGAGACACGCGCGGATTCTCTCACGGAGGTGGAGACACGCGCGGATTCTCTCACGGGAATGGAGACACGCACGGATTCTCTCACGGGAATGGAGACACGCGCGGATTCTCTCACGTGAATGGAGACACGCGCGGATTCTCTCACGGGAATGGAGACACGCGCGGATTCTCTCATGGAGATGGAGACACGAGCGGATTCTCTCACGGGAATGGAGACACGCGCGGATTCTCTCACGGAGGTGGAGACACACGTGGATTCACTCACGGAGGTGGAGACACGCGCGGATTCTCGCACCGGGAAGGAGACACGCACGGATTCTCTCACGGGGATGGAGACACGCGCGGATTCTCTCACTGGGATGGTGACACGCGTAGATTCTCTCACGGGGATGGAGACACGCGCGGATTCTCTCACGGGAAAGTAAACATGCGGATTCGCTCATGGAGATGGAGGCACATGCAGATTCTCACACAGTGATTGAGAGATACGTGGATTCTCTCATGGAGATGGAGACACACGTGGATTCTCTCACGGGGATGGAAATGATCGGATTCTGTCATGGGGATGGAGAATCATGTGGATTCTCCCACGGAGATGGAGAGACACGTGGATTCTCACATGGAGAAGGACAGGTTCGGATTCTCTCACGGAGATGGAAACGTGTGGATTCTCTCACGGAGATGGAGACATGAGCGGCTCCTCTCACGGAGATGGAGACACACGCGGATTCTCTCACGGAGATGGAGACACGTGCGGATTCTCTCACGGAGATGGAGACACGTGCAGATTCTCTCACGGAGATGGAGACACATGCAGATTCTCTCACGGAGATGGAGGCACTCGCGGATTCTCTCACGGAGATGGACACGCGCGGATATTCTCACGGGGATGGAGACACGCACGGATTCTCTCACGGAGATGGAGACACGCTCAGATTCTCTCACGGAGATGGAGATGCACGGGGATTCTCTCACGGAGATGGAGACACGCGGATTCTCTCACAGGAATGGAGACACGGGGATTCTCTAACGGGAACAGAAATATGCGGATTTTCTCATGGGAATGTAGACACACGTGGATTCTCTCACAGCGATGGAGACACGCACGGATACTCTCGCAGGAATGGAAATGTCCGTATTCTCTCACGGAGTTGAAGACACGCGTGAATGCTCTCACGGAGATGGAGACACGTGCTGATTCTCTCACATGAATGGAGACATGCGCGGATTCTCTCACGGGACTGGAGACAGGCACGGATTCTCTCTTGGAGATGGAATCACGTGCAGATTCTCTCACGGGAATGGAGACACGCGCAGATTCTCTCACGGAGATGGAAACACGCGCAGATTCTCTCACGGAGATGGGGACATGCGCGGATTCTCTCACGGAGATGGAGACACGCGGATTCTCTCATGGGAACAGAAATATGTGAATTTTCTCATGGGAATGTGGACACACGTGGATTCTCTCACGGCGATGGAGACACGCACGGATACTCTCGCGGGAATGGAAATGTCCGTTTTGTCTCACGGAGATGGAGACACGCGCGGATTCTCCCACGGGGATGGAATTTTGTGGATTCTCTCACAGGAATGGAGACACGCGCAGATTCTCTCAGGGAGATGGAGAAATGCTCGGATTCTCTCACGGGGATGGAGACATGTGTGGATTCTCTCACGTGAATGGATACACGTGGATTCTCTCATGGGAATGGAGACACACATGGATTCTCTCACAGGAATGGAGACACGTGCGTATTCTCTCACCGGAATGGAGAAACGCGCGGATTCTCTCACCGGGATGGAGACACGCGCGGATTCTCTCACCGGGATGGAGACACGCGCGGATTCTCTGACCGGGATGGAGACACGCGCGGATGCTCACACGGGAATGGAGACACGCGCGGATTCTCTCACGGAGATGGAGACACGTGCGGATTCTCTCACGGAGATGGAGACACGCGCGGATTCTCTCACCGGGATGGAGACACGCGCGGGTTCTCTCACCGGGATGGAGACACGTGCGGATTCTCTCACCGGGATGGAAACACGCGCGGATGCTCTCACGAGAATGGAAACGTGCGGTTTCGCTCATGGAGATGGAGGCACATGCGGATTCTCCTACAGAGATTGAGAACACGTGGATTCTCTCATGGAGATGGAGACACGCGCGGATTCTCTTACGGAGATGGAGACAAGCGGATTCTCTCATGGAGATGGAGAAATGTGCGGATTCTCTCACGGAGATGGAGACACGCGCGGATTCTCTCACGGGAATGGAGACATGCTCGGATTCTCGCATGGAGATGTAGACACGCGCGAATTCTTTCACGGGAATGGAGACACGCGCGGATTCT
The DNA here is from genome assembly GCF_017639515.1 of Carcharodon carcharias. NCBI lineage: Eukaryota > Metazoa > Chordata > Chondrichthyes > Lamniformes > Lamnidae > Carcharodon > Carcharodon carcharias. The sequence continues at coordinate 98,470,713 of NC_054473.1, read as the reverse complement.
CTCATGGAGATGGAAACGTGCGCGGATTCTCTCACGGAGATGGAGACACGCGCGGATTCTCTCACCGGGAATGGAGACAAGCGCGGATTCTCTCACCGGGATGGAGACACATGCGGATTCTCTCACCAGGATGGAGACACGCGCGGATTCTCTCATCAGGATGGAGACACGCGCGGATTCTCTCACCGGGATGGAAACTCGCGTGGATGCTCCCACGAGGATGGAAACGTGCGGATTCGCTCATGGAGATGGAGGCACATGCGGATTCTCCCACAGAGATTGAGAACATGTGGATTCTCTCATGGAGATGGAGACACGCGCAGATTCTCTCACGGAGATGGAGACAAGCGGATTCTCTCATGGAGATGGAGACATGCGCGGATTCTCTCACGGAGATGGAGACACACGCAGATACTCTCTCGGAGATGGAATCACGTGCGGATTCTCTCACGGGAATGGAGACACGCGTGGATTCTCTCACGGGAATGGAGACATGCTCGGATTCTCTCACGGAGATGTAGACACGCGCGAATCCTTTCACGGGAATGGAGACACGTGCGGATTCTCTCACGGAGATGGAGACGTGCGCGGATTCCCTCACGGGAATGGAGACACGCGCGGATTCTCTCACCGGGATGGAGACACGCGGATTCTCTCACGGAGAGGGAGACACATGCGGATTCTCTCACGGAGATGGAGACACGTGGATTCTCTCACGGAGATGGAGACGCGCGGATTCTCTCACAGAGATGGAGACGCGCGGATTCTCTCACGGAGATGGAGGCACGCGCGGATTCTCTCACGGAGATGGAGACACGCGCGGATTCTCTCACGGAGATGGAGACACGCACAGATACTCGGAGATGGAATCACGTGCGGATTCTCTCACGGGAATGGAGACACGCGCGGATTCTCTCACGGGAATGGAGACATGCTCGGATTCTCTCACGGATATGTAGACACGCGCGAATTCTTTCAAGGGAATGGAGACACGCGCGGATTCTCTCACGGGAATGGAGACACGTGCGGATTCTCTCACCAGGATGGAGACACGCGTGGATTCTCTCATGGAATGGAGACACGCGCAGATTCTCTCATGGAGATGGAGACACACGCAGATTCTCTCACAGAGGTGGAGACATGCGGATTCTCTCACGGGAACAGAAATATGCGAATTTTCTCATGGGAATGTAGACACACGTGGATTCTCTCACGGCGATGGAGACACGCACGGATACTCTCGCGGGAATGGAAATGTCCGTATTGTCTCACGGAGATGGAGCCACGTGCGGATTCTCTCACGGGAATGGAGACATGCGCGGATTCTCTCGTGGAGATGGAGACACGCGCAGATTCTCTCACGGAGATGGAGACACGCGCGGATACTCTCAGGGAGATGGAGACACGCGCGGATTCTCTCACCGGGTTGGAGACACACGCGGATTCTCTCACGGAGATGGAGACACGCGCGGATTCCCTCACCGTGATAGAGATACCCGCGGATTCTCTCACGGAGATGGAGACACACGGATTCTCTCACGGGGATGGAGACACGCGCGGATTCTCTCAGCGAGATGGAGACACGCGTGGATTCTCTCACGGAGATGGAGACCCGTGCGGATTTTCTCACCGGGTTGGAGACACGCGCGGATTCTCTCACGGGAATGGAGACACGCGCGGATTCTCCCACCGGGAAGGAGACACGCGCGGATTCTCTCATGGAGATGGAGACACGCGCGGATTCTCTCACGGGAATGGAGACACGCGCGGATTCTCCCACCGGGAAGGAGACACGCGCGGATTCTCTCATGGAGATGGAGACACGCGCGGATTCTCTCACGGGGATGGAGACACGCGCGGATTCTCTCACCGGGATGGTGACACGCGTGGATTCTCTCACGGGGATGGAAATGTGCAGCTTCTCTCATGGGGATGGAGAATCATGCGGATTCTCCCACGGAGATGCAGAGACACATGGATTCTCTAATGGAGGAGAGGCGCGGATTCTCTCACGGGGATGGAAACGTGTGGATTCTCTCACGGAGATGGAGACATGCGCGGAATCTCTCACGGAGATGTACACGCGCGGATTCTCTCACGGAGATGGAGACACGCTCGGATTCTCTCACGGAGATGTACACGCGCGGATATTCTCACGGAGATGGAGACATGCTCGGATTCTCTCACGGAGATGGAGACACGCGTGAATTCTCTCACGGAGATGGAGACACGTGCTGATTCTCTCACATGAATGGAGACATGCGCGGATTCTCTCACGGGAATGGAGACACGCGCTGATTCTCTCACGGAGATGGAGACACGTGCGGATTCTCTCACGGAGATGGAGACAAGCGGATTCTCTCATTGAGATGGAGACATGCGCGGATTCTCTCACGGAGATGGAGACGTACGCAGATACTCTCTCGGAGATGGAATCACATGCGGATTCTCTCACGGGAATGGAGACACGCGTGGATTCTCTCACGGGAATGGAGACATGCTCGGATTCTCTCACGGAGATGTAGACACGCGCGAATTCTTTCACTGATATGGAGACACGCGCGGATTCTCTCACGGAGATGGAGATGTGCGCGGATTCTCTCACGGGAATGGAGACACGCGCGGATTCTCTCAACGGGATGGAGACACGCGTGGATTCTCTCACGGAGATGGAGACACGCGCGGATTCTCTCACGGAGGTGGAGACACGCGGATTCTCTCACGGAGAGGGAGACATGCGCGGATTCTCTCACGGAGATGGAGACACGCGGATTCTCTCACGGAGATGGAGACGCGCGGATTCTCTCACAGAGATGGAGACACACGCGGATTCTCTCACGGAGATGGACACAAGCGCGGATTCTCTCACGGAGATGGAGACAAGCGTGGATTCTCTCACGGAGATGGAGCCACGGACAGATTCTCTCACGGGAATGGAGACATGCACGGATTCTCTCACGGGAATGAAGACTCGCGCGGATTCTCTCACGGAGATGGAGACACACGTGGGATTCTATCACAGAGATGGAGACATGTGGATTCTCTCACGGAGATGGAGACACACGCGGATCCTCTCACAGAGATGGAGACACGCGCAGATTCTCTCACCGGGATGGAGACACGCGCGGATTCTCTCACCGGGATGGAAACACGCGTGGATGCTCTCACGAGAATGGAAACGTGCGGATTCGCTCATGGAGATGGAGGCACATGCGGATTCTCCCACAGAGATTGAGAACACGTGAATTCTCTCATGGAGATGGAGACATGCGCGGATTCTCTCACGGAGATGGAGACAAGCAGATTCTCTCATGGAGATGGAGACATGTGGATTCTCTCACGGAGATGGAGACACACGCGGATCCTCTCACAGAGATGGAGACACGCGCAGATTCTCTCACCGGGATGGAGACACGCGCGGATTCTCTCACCGGGATGGAAACACGCGTGGATGCTCTCACGAGAATGGAAACGTGCGGATTCGCTCATGGAGATGGAGGCACATGCGGATTCTCCCACAGAGATTGAGAACACGTGAATTCTCTCATGGAGATGGAGACATGCGCGGATTCTCTCACGGAGATGGAGACAAGCAGATTCTCTCATGGAGATGGAGACATGCGCGGATTCTCTCACGGAGATGGAGACACACACAGATACTCTCTTGGAGATGGAATCATGCGCAGATTCTCTCACGGGAATGGAGACACGCGTGGATTCTCTCACGGGAATGGAGACATGCTCGGATTCTCTCAAGGAGATGTAGACACGCGCGAATTCTTTCACGGGAATGGAGACACGCGCGGATTCTCTCACGGAGATGGAGACGTGCGCGGATTCTCTCACGGGAATGGAGACGCGTGGATTCTCTCACAGGGATGGAGACACGCGTGGATTCTCTCACGGAGGTGGAGACACGCGCGGATTCTCTCACGGAGGTGGAGACACGCGGATTCTCTCACGGAGAGGGAGACACGCGCGGATTCTCTCACGGAGATGGAGACACGCGGATTCTCTCACGGAGATGGAGACGCGCGGATTCTCTCACAGAGATGGAGACACACGCGGATTCTCTCACAGAGATGGAGACACACGCGGATTCTCTCACGGAGATGGAGACACGCGCGGATTCTCTCACGGAGATGGAGACATGCACGGATTCTCTCACGGGAATGGAGACATGCACGGATTCTCTCACGGGAATGAAGACTTGCGCGGATTCTCTCACGGTGATGGAGACACACGTGGGATTCTATCACGGAGATGGAGACATGCGGATTCTCTCACGGAGATGGAGACACGCGCAGATTCTCTCACCGGGATGGAGACACGCGCGGATTCTCTCACCGGGATGGAACCACGCGTGGATGCTCTCACGAGAATGGAAACGTGCGGATTCGCTCATGGAGATGGAGGCACATGCGGATTCTCCCACAGAGATTGAGAACACGTGAATTCTCTCATGGAGATGGAGACACGCGCGGATTCTCTCACGGAGATGGAGACACGCACAGATACTCTCTCGGAGATGGAATCACGTGCGGATTCTCTCACGGGAATGGAGACACGCGCGGATTCTCTCACGGGAATGGAGACATGCTCGGATTCTCTCACGGAGATGTAGACACGCGCGAATTCTTTCAAGGGAGTGGAGACACGCGCGGATTCTCTCACGGAGATGGAGACGTGCGCGGATTCTCTCACGGGAATGGAGACACGCGTGGATTCTCTCACCAGGATGGAGACACGCGTGGATTCTCTCACGGAATGGAGACACGCGCGGATTCTCTCACGGAGATGGAGACAGGCGCAGATTCTCTCATGGAGATGGAGACACACGCAGATTCTCTCACAGGAATGGAAACATGCGGATTCTCTCACGGGAACAGAAATATGCGAATTTTCTCATGGGAATGTAGACACACGTGGATTCTCTCACGGCGATGGAGACACGCACGGATACTCTCGCGGGAATGGAAATGTCCGTATTGTCTCACGGAGATGGAGACACGCGCGGATTCTCTGACGGAGATGGAGCCACGTGCGGATTCTCTCACGGGAATGGAGACATGCGCGGATTCTCTCGTGGAGATGGAGACACGCGCAGATTCTCTCACGGAGATGGAGACACGCGCGGATACTCTCAGGGAGATGGAGACACGCGCGGATTCTCTCACCGGGTTGGAGACACACGCGGATTCTCTCACGGAGATGGAGACACACGTGGGATTCTATCACGGAGATGGAGACATGCGGATTCTCTCACGGAGATGGAGACACGCGCAGATTCTCTCACCGGGATGGAGACACGCGCGGATTCTCTCACCGGGATGGAACCACGCGTGGATGCTCTCACGAGAATGGAAACGTGCGGATTCGCTCATGGAGATGGAGGCACATGCGGATTCTCCCACAGAGATTGAGAACACGTGAATTCTCTCATGGAGATGGAGACACGCGCGGATTCTCTCACGGAGATGGAGACACGCACAGATACTCTCTCGGAGATGGAATCACGTGCGGATTCTCTCACGGGAATGGAGACACGCGCGGATTCTCTCACGGGAATGGAGACATGCTCGGATTCTCTCACGGAGATGTAGACACGCGCGAATTCTTTCAAGGGAGTGGAGACACGCGCGGATTCTCTCACGGAGATGGAGACGTGCGCGGATTCTCTCACGGGAATGGAGACACGCGCGGATTCTCTCACCGGGTTGGAGACACACGCGGATTCTCTCACGGAGATGGAGACACGCGCGGATTCCCTCACCGTGATAGAGACACCCGCGGATTCTCTCACGGAGATGGAGACACACGGATTCTCTCACGGGGATGGAGACACGCGCGGATTCTCTCAGCGAGATGGAGACACGCGCGGATTCTCTCATGGAGATGGAGACACGTGCGGATTTTCTCACCGGGTTGGAGACACGCGCGGATTCTCTCACGGGAATGGAGACACGCGCGGATTCTCCCACCGGGAAGGAGACACGCGCGGATTCTCTCATGGAGATGGAGACACGCGCGGATTCTCTCACGGGAATGGAGACACGCGCGGATTCTCCCACCGGGAAGGAGACACGCGCGGATTCTCTCATGGAGATGGAGACACGGGCGGATTCTCTCACGGGGATGGAGACACGCGCGGATTCTCTCACCGGGATGGTGACACGCGTGGATTCTCTCACGGGGATGGAAATGTGCGGCTTCTCTCATGGGGATGGAGAATCATGCGGATTCTCCCACGGAGATGCAGAGACACATGGATTCTCTAATGGAGAAGGAGAGGCGCGGATTCGCTCACGGGGATGGAAACGTGTGGATTCTCTCACGGAGATGGAGACATGCGCGGAATCTCTCACGGAGATGTACACGCGCGGATTCTCTCACGGAGATGGAGACACGCTCGGATTCTCTCACGGAGATGTACACGCGCGGATATTCTCACGGAGATGGAGACATGCTCGGATTCTCTCACGGAGATGGAGACCCGCGTGAATTCTCTCACGGAGATGGAGACACGTGCTGATTCTCTCACATGAATGGAGACATGCGCGGATTCTCTCACGGGAATGGAGACACGCGCGGATTCTCTCACGGAGATGGAGACACGTGCGGATTCTCTCACGGAGATGGAGACAAGCGGATTCTCTCATGGAGATGGAGACATGCGCGGATTCTCTCACGGAGATGGAGACGTACGCAGATACTCTCTCGGAGATGGAATCACATGCGGATTCTCTCACGGGAATGGAGACACGCGTGGATTCTCTCACGGGAATGGAGACATGCTCGGATTCTCTCACGGAGATGTAGACACGCGCAAATTCTTTCACGGGAATGGAGACACGCGCGGATTCTCTCACGGAGATGGAGACGTGCGCGGATTCTCTCACGGGAATGGAGACACGCGCGGATTCTCTCACCGGGATGGAGACACGCGTGGATTCTCTCACGGAGATGGAGACACGCGCGGATACTCTCAGGGAGATGGAGACACGCGCGGATTCTCTCACCGGGTTGGAGACACACGCGGATTCTCTCACGGAGATGGAGACACGCGCGGATTCCCTCACCGTGATAGAGACACCTGCGGATTCTCTCACGGAGATGGAGACACACGGATTCTCTCACGGGGATTGAGACACGCGCGGATTCTCTCAGCGAGATGGAGACACGCGCGGATTCTCTCACGGAGATGGAGACACGTGCGGATTTTCTCACCGGGTTGGAGACACGCGCGGATTCTCTCACGGGAATGGAGACACGCGTGGATTCTCCCACCGGGAAGGAGACACGTGCGGATTCTCTCATGGAGATGGAGACACGCGCGGATTCTCTCACGGGAATGGAGACACGCGCGGATTCTCCCACCGGGAAGGAGACACGCGCGGATTCTCTCATGGAGATGGAGACACGCGCGGATTCTCTCATGGAGATGGAGACACGCGCGGATTCTCTCACGGGGATGGAGACACGCGCGGATTCTCTCACCGGGATGGTGACACGCGTGGATTCTCTCACGGGGATGGAAATGTGCGGCTTCTCTCATGGGGATGGAGAATCATGCGGATTCTCCCACGGAGATGCAGAGACACATGGATTCTCTAATGGAGAAGGAGAGGCGCGGATTCTCTCACGGGGATGGAAACGTGTGGATTCTCTCACGGAGATGGAGACATGCGCGGAATCTCTCACGGAGATGTACACGCGCGGATTCTCTCACGGAGATGGAGACACGCTCGGATTCTCTCACGGAGATGTACACGCGCGGATATTCTCACGGAGATGGAGACATGCTCGGATTCTCTCACGGAGATGGAGACACGCGTGAATTCTCTCACGGAGATGGAGACACGTGCTGATTCTCTCACATGAATGGAGACATGCGCGGATTCTCTCACGGGAATGGAGACACGCGCAGATTCTCTCACGGAGATGGAGACACGTGCGGATTCTCTCACGGAGATGGAGACAAGCGGATTCTCTCATGGAGATGGAGACATGCGCGGATTCTCTCACGGAGATGGAGACGTACGCAGATACTCTCTCGGAGATGGAATCACGTGCGGATTCTCTCACGGGAATGGAGACACGCGTGGATTCTCTCACGGGAATGGAGACATGCTCGGATTCTCTCACGGAGATGTAGACACGCGCGAATTCTTTCACGGGAATGGAGACACACGCGGATTCTCTCACGGAGATGGAGACGTGCGCGGATTCTCTCACGGGAATGGAGACACGCGCGGATTCTCTCAACGGGATGGAGACACGCGTGGATTCTCTCACGGAGATGGAGACACGCGCGGATTCTCTCACGGAGGTGGAGACACGCGGATTCTCTCACGGAGAGGGAGACACGCGCGGATTCTCTCACGGAGATGGAGACACGCGGATTCTCTCACGGAGATGGAGACGCGCGGATTCTCTCACGGCGATGGAGACACGCATGGATTCTCTCACGGAGATGGAGCCACGGACGGATTCTCTCACGGGAATGGAGACATGCACGGATTCTCTCACGGGAATGAAGACTCGCGCGGATTCTCTCACGGAGATGGAGACACACGTGGGATTCTATCACGGAGATGGAGACATGCTGATTCTCTCACGGAGATGGAGGCACACGCGGATCCTCTCACAGAGATGGAGACACGCGCAGATTCTCTCACCGGGATGGAGACACGCGCGGATTCTCTCACCGGGATGGAAACACGCGTGGATGCTCTCACGAGAATGGAAACGTGCGGATTCGCTCATGGAGATGGAGGCACATGCGGATTCTCCCACAGAGATTGAGAACACGTGAATTCTCTCATGGAGATGGAGACACGCGCGGATTCTCTCACGGAGATGGAGACAAGCGGATTCTCTCATGGAGATTGAGACATGCGCGGATTCTCTCACGGAGATGGAGACACGCACAGATACTCTCTCGGAGATGGAATCACGCGCAGATTCTCTCACGGGAATGGAGACACACGTGGATTCTCTCACGGGAATGGAGACATGCTCAGATTCTCTCACGGAGATGGAGACGTGCGCGGATTCTCTCACGGGAATGGAGACACGCGCGAATTCTTTCACGGGAATGGACACACGCGCGGATTCTCTCACGGAGATGGAGACGTGCGCGGATTCTCTCACGGGAATGGAGGCGCTCGGATTCTCTCACCGGGATGGAGACACGCGTGGATTCTCTCACGGAGATGGAGACACGCGCGGATTCTCTCACGGAGGTGGAGACACGCGGATTCTCTCACGGAGAGGGAGACGCGCGGATTCTCTCACAGAGATGGAGACACACGCGGATTCTCTCACAGAGATGGAGACACACGCGGATTCTCTCACGGAGATGGAGACACGCGCGGATTCTCTCACGGAGATGGAGACATGCACGGATTCTCTCACGGGAATGGAGACATGCACGGATTCTCTCACGGGAATGAAGACTTGCGCGGATTCTCTCACGGAGATGGAGACACACGTGGGATTCTATCACGGAGATGGAGACATGCGGATTCTCTCACGGAGATGGAGACACGCGCAGATTCTCTCACCGGGATGGAGACACGCGCGGATTCTCTCACCGGGATGGAACCACGCGTGGATGCTCTCACGAGAATGGAAACGTGCGGATTCGCTCATGGAGATGGAGGCACATGCGGATTCTCCCACAGAGATTGAGAACACGTGAATTCTCTCATGGAGATGGAGACACGCGCGGATTCTCTCACGGAGATGGAGACACGCACAGATACTCTCTCGGAGATGGAATCACGTGCGGATTCTCTCACGGGAATGGAGACACGCGCGGATTCTCTCACGGGAATGGAGACATGCTCGGATTCTCTCACGGAGATGTAGACACGCGCGAATTCTTTCAAGGGAGTGGAGACACGCGCGGATTCTCTCACGGAGATGGAGACGTGCGCGGATTCTCTCACGGGAATGGAGACACGCGTGGATTCTCTCACCAGGATGGAGACACGCGTGGATTCTCTCACGGAATGGAGACACGCGCGGATTCTCTCACGGAGATGGAGACAGGCGCAGATTCTCTCATGGAGATGGAGACACACGCAGATTCTCTCACAGGAATGGAAACATGCGGATTCTCTCACGGGAACAGAAATATGCGAATTTTCTCATGGGAATGTAGACACACGTGGATTCTCTCACGGCGATGGAGACACGCACGGATACTCTCGCGGGAATGGAAATGTCCGTATTGTCTCACGGAGATGGAGACACGCGCGGATTCTCTGACGGAGATGGAGCCACGTGCGGATTCTCTCACGGGAATGGAGACATACGCGGATTCTCTCGTGGAGATGGAGACACGCGCAGATTCTCTCACGGAGATGGAGACACGCGCGGATACTCTCAGGGAGATGGAGACACGCGCGGATTCTCTCACCGGGTTGGAGACACACGCGGATTCTCTCACGGAGATGGAGACACACGTGGGATTCTATCACGGAGATGGAGACATGCGGATTCTCTCACGGAGATGGAGACACGCGCAGATTCTCTCACCGGGATGGAGACACGCGCGGATTCTCTCACCGGGATGGAACCACGCGTGGATGCTCTCACGAGAATGGAAACGTGCGGATTCGCTCATGGAGATGGAGGCACATGCGGATTCTCCCACAGAGATTGAGAACACGTGAATTCTCTCATGGAGATGGAGACACGCGCGGATTCTCTCACGGAGATGGAGACACGCACAGATACTCTCTCGGAGATGGAATCACGTGCGGATTCTCTCACGGGAATGGAGACACGCGCGGATTCTCTCACGGGAATGGAGACATGCTCGGATTCTCTCACGGAGATGTAGACACGCGCGAATTCTTTCAAGGGAGTGGAGACACGCGCGGATTCTCTCACGGAGATGGAGACGTGCGCGGATTCTCTCACGGGAATGGAGACACGCGTGGATTCTCTCACCAGGATGGAGACACGCGTGGATTCTCTCACGGAATGGAGACACGCGCGGATTCTCTCACGGAGATGGAGACAGGCGCAGATTCTCTCATGGAGATGGAGACACACGCAGATTCTCTCACAGGAATGGAAACATGCGGATTCTCTCACGGGAACAGAAATATGCGAATTTTCTCATGGGAATGTAGACACACGTGGATTCTCTCACGGCGATGGAGACACGCACGGATACTCTCGCGGGAATGGAAATGTCCGTATTGTCTCACGGAGATGGAGACACGCGCGGATTCTCTGACGGAGATGGAGCCACGTGCGGATTCTCTCACGGGAATGGAGACATGCGCGGATTCTCTCGTGGAGATGGAGACACGCGCAGATTCTCTCACGGAGATGGAGACACGCGCGGATACTCTCAGGGAGATGGAGACACGCGCGGATTCTCTCACCGGGTTGGAGACACACGCGGATTCTCTCACGGAGATGGAGACACGCGCGGATTCCCTCACCGTGATAGAGACACCCGCGGATTCTCTCACGGAGATGGAGACACACGGATTCTCTCACGGGGATGGAGACACGCGCGGATTCTCTCAGCGAGATGGAGACACGCGCGGATTCTCTCATGGAGATGGAGACACGTGCGGATTTTCTCACCGGGTTGGAGACACGCGCGGATTCTCTCACGGGAATGGAGACACGCGCGGATTCTCCCACCGGGAAGGAGACACGCGCGGATTCTCTCATGGAGATGGAGACACGCGCGGATTCTCTCACGGGAATGGAGACACGCGCGGATTCTCCCACCGGGAAGGAGACACGCGCGGATTCTCTCATGGAGATGGAGACACGCGCGGATTCTCTCACGGGGATGGAGACACGCGCGGATTCTCTCACCGGGATGGTGACACGCGTGGATTCTCTCACGGGGATGGAAATGTGCGGCTTCTCTCATGGGGATGGAGAATCATGCGGATTCTCCCACGGAGATGCAGAGACACATGGATTCTCTAATGGAGAAGGAGAGGCGCGGATTCGCTCACGGGGATGGAAACGTGTGGATTCTCTCACGGAGATGGAGACATGCGCGGAATCTCTCACGGAGATGTACACGCGCGGATTCTCTCACGGAGATGGAGACACGCTCGGATTCTCTCACGGAGATGTACACGCGCGGATATTCTCACGGAGATGGAGACATGCTCGGATTCTCTCACGGAGATGGAGACCCGCGTGAATTCTCTCACGGAGATGGAGACACGTGCTGATTCTCTCACATGAATGGAGACATGCGCGGATTCTCTCACGGGAATGGAGACACGCGCGGATTCTCTCACGGAGATTGAGACACGGGCGGATTCTCTCACGGAGATGGAGACAAGCGGATTCTCTCATGGAGATGGAGACATGCGCGGATTCTCTCACGGAGATGGAGACGTACGCAGATACTCTCTCGGAGATGGAATCACATGCGGATTCTCTCACGGGAATGGAGACACGCGTGGATTCTCTCACGGGAATGGAGACATGCTCGGATTCTCTCACGGAGATGTAGACACGCGCAAATTCTTTCACGGGAATGGAGACACGCGCGGATTCTCTCACGGAGATGGAGACGTGCGCGGATTCTCTCACGGGAATGGAGACACGCGCGGATTCTCTCACCGGGATGGAGACACGCGTGGATTCTCTCACGGAGATGGAGACACGCGCGGATACTCTCAGGGAGATGGAGACACGCGCGGATTCTCTCACCGGGTTGGAGACACACGCGGATTCTCTCACGGAGATGGAGACACGCGCGGATTCCCTCACTGTGATAGAGACACCCGCTGATTCTCTCACGGAGATGGAGACACACGGATTCTCTCACGGGGATTGAGACACGCGCGGATTCTCTCAGCGAGATGGAGACACGCGCGGATTCTCTCACGGAGATGGAGACACGTGCGGATTTTCTCACCGGGTTGGAGACACGCGCGGATTCTCTCACGGGAATGGAGACACGCGTGGATTCTCCCACCGGGAAGGAGACACGTGCGGATTCTCTCATGGAGATGGAGACACGCGCGGATTCTCTCACGGGAATGGAGACACGCGCGGATTCTCCCACCGGGAAGGAGACACGCGCGGATTCTCTCATGGAGATGGAGACACGCGCGGATTCTCTCATGGAGATGGAGACACGCGCGGATTCTCTCACGGGGATGGAGACACGCGCGGATTCTCTCACCGGGATGGTGACACGCGTGGATTCTCTCACGGGGATGGAAATGTGCGGCTTCTCTCATGGGGATGGAGAATCATGCGGATTCTCCCACGGAGATGCAGAGACACATGGATTCTCTAATGGAGAAGGAGAGGCGCGGATTCTCTCACGGGGATGGAAACGTGTGGATTCTCTCACGGAGATGGAGACATGCGCGGAATCTCTCACGGAGATGTACACGCGCGGATTCTCTCACGGAGATGGAGACACGCTCGGATTCTCTCACGGAGATGTACACGCGCGGATATTCTCACGGAGATGGAGACATGCTCGGATTCTCTCACGGAGATGGAGACACGCGTGAATTCTCTCACGGAGATGGAGACACGTGCTGATTCTCTCACATGAATGGAGACATGCGCGGATTCTCTCACGGGAATGGAGACACGCGCAGATTCTCTCACGGAGATGGAGACACGTGCGGATTCTCTCACGGAGATGGAGACAAGCGGATTCTCTCATGGAGATGGAGACATGCGCGGATTCTCTCACGGAGATGGAGACGTACGCAGATACTCTCTCGGAGATGGAATCACGTGCGGATTCTCTCACGGGAATGGAGACACGCGTGGATTCTCTCACGGGAATGGAGACATGCTCGGATTCTCTCACGGAGATGTAGACACGCGCGAATTCTTTCACGGGAATGGAGACACACGCGGATTCTCTCACGGAGATGGAGACGTGCGCGGATTCTCTCACGGGAATGGAGACACGCGCGGATTCTCTCAACGGGATGGAGACACGCGTGGATTCTCTCACGGAGATGGAGACACGCGCGGATTCTCTCACGGAGGTGGAGACACGCGGATTCTCTCACGGAGAGGGAGACACGCGCGGATTCTCTCACGGAGATGGAGACACGCGGATTCTCTCACGGAGATGGAGACGCGCGGATTCTCTCACGGCGATGGAGACACGCATGGATTCTCTCACGGAGATGGAGCCACGGACGGATTCTCTCACGGGAATGGAGACATGCACGGATTCTCTCACGGGAATGAAGACTCGCGCGGATTCTCTCACGGAGATGGAGACACACGTGGGATTCTATCACGGAGATGGAGACATGCTGATTCTCTCACGGAGATGGAGGCACACGCGGATCCTCTCACAGAGATGGAGACACGCGCAGATTCTCTCACCGGGATGGAGACACGCGCGGATTCTCTCACCGGGATGGAAACACGCGTGGATGCTCTCACGAGAATGGAAACGTGCGGATTCGCTCATGGAGATGGAGGCACATGCGGATTCTCCCACAGAGATTGAGAACACGTGAATTCTCTCATGGAGATGGAGACACGCGCGGATTCTCTCACGGAGATGGAGACAAGCGGATTCTCTCATGGAGATTGAGACATGCGCGGATTCTCTCACGGAGATGGAGACACGCACAGATACTCTCTCGGAGATGGAATCACGCGCAGATTCTCTCACGGGAATGGAGACACACGTGGATTCTCTCACGGGAATGGAGACATGCTCAGATTCTCTCACGGAGATGGAGACGTGCGCGGATTCTCTCACGGGAATGGAGACACGCGCGAATTCTTTCACGGGAATGGACACACGCGCGGATTCTCTCACGGAGATGGAGACGTGCGCGGATTCTCTCACGGGAATGGAGGCGCTCGGATTCTCTCACCGGGATGGAGACACGCGTGGATTCTCTCACGGAGATGGAGACACGCGCGGATTCTCTCACGGAGGTGGAGACACGCGGATTCTCTCACGGAGTTGAAGACACGCGCGGATTCTCTCACGGAGATGGAGACACGCGGATTCTCTCACGGAGATGGAGACGCGCGGATTCTCTCACAGAGATGAAGACACACGCGGATTCTCTCACAGAGATGGAGACACACGCGGATTCTCTCACGGAGATGGAGACACGCGCGGATTCTCTCACGGCGATGGAGACACGCGTGGATTCTCTCACGGAGATGGAGACATGCACGGATTCTCTCAAGGGAATGGAGACATGCACGGATTCTCTCACGGGAATGAAGACTCGCGCGGATTCTCTCACGGAGATGGAGACATGCGGATTCGCTCATGGAGATGGAGGCACATGCGGATTCTCCCACAGAGATTGAGAACACGTGATTTCTCTCATGAAGATGGAGACACGCGCGGATTCTCTCACGGAGATGGAGACACGCACAGATACTCTCGGAGATGGAATCACGTGCGGATTCTCTCACGGGAATGGAGACACGCGCGGATTCTCTCACGGGAATGGAGACATGCTCGGATTCTCTCACGGAGATGTAGACACGCGCGAATTCTTTCAAGGGAATGGAGACACGCGCGGATTCTCTCACGGAGATGGAGACGTGCGCGGATTCTCTCATGGGAATGGAGACACGCGCGGATTCTCTCACCAGGATGGAGACACGCGTGGATTCTCTCACGGAATGGAGACACGCGCGGATTCTCTCACGGAGATGGAGACAGGCGCAGATTCTCTCATGGAGATGGAGACACACGCAGATTCTCTCACAGGAATGGAAACATGCGGATTCTCTCACGGGAACAGAAATATGCGAATTTTCTCATGGGAATGTAGACACACGTGGATTCTCTCACGGCGATGGAGACACGCACGGATACTCTCGCGGGAATGGAAATGTCCGTATTGTCTCACGGAGATGGAGACACGCGCGGATTCTCTGACGGAGATGGAGCCACGTGCGGATTCTCTCACGGGAATGGAGACATGCGCGGATTCTCTCGTGGAGATGGAGACACGCGCAGATTCTCTCACGGAGATGGAGACACGCGCAGATACTCTCAGGGAGATGGAGACACGCGCGGATTCTCTCACCGGGTTGGAGACACACGCGGATTCTCTCACGGAGATGGAGACACGTGCGGATTCTCTCACGGAGATGTTGACACGCGCGGATTCTCTCACGGAGATGGAGACACGCGTGGATTCTCTCACGGAGATATAGACATGCGCGGATTCTCTCACGGAGATAGAGACACGCGCGGATACTCTCACAGGAATGGAGACACGCGCGGATACTCTCACGGCGATGTTGACACGCACGGATACTCTCACAGGAATGGAAATGTCTGTATTGTCTCACGGAGATGGAGACACGCGCGGATTCTCTCACGGAGATGGAGACACGCGCGGATTCTCTCACGGAGATGGAGACACGCGCGGATTCTCTCACGGAGATGGAGACACGCGCGGATTCTCTCACGGAGATGGAGACACGCGCGGATTCTCTCACGGAGATGGAGACACGCGCGGATTCCCTCACGGAGATGGAGACACGCGCGGATTCTCTCACGGAGATGGAGACACGCGCGGATTCCCTCACGGAGATGGAGACACGCGCGGATTCTCTCACGGAGATGGAGACACGCGCGGATTCCCTCACGGAGATGGAGACACGCGCGGATTCCCTCACGGAGATGGAGACACGCGTGGATTCCCTCACGGAGATGGAGACACGCGCGGATTCTCTCACGGAGATGGAGACACGCGCGGATTCTCTCACGGAGATGGAGACGCGCAGATTCTCTCGCAGAGATGGAGACACGTGCGGATTCTCTCACAGGAATGGAGACACGTGGATTGTCTCACGGGAACAGAAATGTGCGAATTTTCTCATGGGAATGTAGACACACGTGGATTCTCTCACGGCGATGGTGACACGCACGGATACTCTCACAGGAATGGAAATATCCGTATTCTCTCACAGAGATGGAGACACACAGATTCTCTCACGGCGATGTTGACACGCACGGATACTCTCACGGGAATGGACATGTTCGGATTCTCTCACAGAGATGGAGACACACAGATTCTCTCACGGAGATGGAGACACGTTCGGATTCCCTCACGGAGATGGAGACACACGGATTCTCTCACGGAGATGGAGACACGCGCGGATTCTCTCACGGGAATGGAGACACGCGCGGATTCTCTCACGGGAATGGAGACACGTGCGGATTCTCTCACGGGAATGGAGACATGCGCGGATTCTCTCACGGAGATGGAGACACGTGCAGATGCTCTCACGGAGATGGAGACACGTGTGGATTCTCTCACGGAGATGGAGACACGTGCGGATTCTCTCACGGAGATGGAGACACGTGCGGATTCTCTAATGGAGATGGAGACACGTGCGGATTCTCTCACGGAGAGGGACACACGCAGATATTCTCACGGGGATGGAGACACGCATGGATTCTCTCACGGAGATGGAGTCACGCTCGGATTCTCTCACGGAGATGGAGACACGCGGATTCTCTCACAGGAATGGAGACACGGGGATTCTCTAACGGGAACAGAAATATGCGGATTTTCTCATGGGAATGTAGACACACGTGGATTCTCTCACAGCGATGGAGACACGCACGGATACTCTCACAGGAATGGAAATGTCCGTATTCTCTCACAGAGTTGAAGACACGCGTGAATTCTCTCATGGAGATGGAGACACGTGCGGATTCTCTCACGGAGATGTTGACACGCGCGGATTCTCTCACGGAGATGGAGACACGCGTGGATTCTCTCACGGAGATATAGACATGCGCGGATTCTCTCACGGAGATAGAGACACGCGCGGATACTCTCACAGGAATGGAGACACGCGCGGATACTCTCACGGCGATGTTGACACGCACGGATACTCTCACGGGAATGGAAATGTCTGTATTGTCTCACGGAGATGGAGACACGCGCGGATTCTCTCACGGAGATGGAGACACACGCGGATTCTCTCACGGAGATGGAGACACGCGCGGATTCTCTCATGGAGATGGAGACACGCGCGGATTCTCTCACGGAGATGGAGACACGCGCGGATTCCCTCACGGAGATGGAGACACGCGCGGATTCTCTCACGGAGATGGAGACACGCGTGGATTCCCTCACGGAGATGGAGACACGCGCGGATTCTCTCACGGAGATGGAGACACGCGCGGATTCCCTCACGGAGATGGAGACACGCGCGGATTCCCTCACGGAGATGGAGACACGCGTGGATTCCCTCACGGAGATGGAGACACGCGCGGATTCTCTCACGGAGATGGAGACACGCGCGGATTCTCTCACGGAGATGGAGACGCGCAGATTCTCTCGCAGAGATGGAGACACGTGCGGATTCTCTCACAGGAATGGAGACACGTGGATTGTCTCACGGGAACAGAAATGTGCGAATTTTCTCATGGGAATGTAGACACACGTGGATTCTCTCACGGCGATGGTGACACGTGCGGATTCTCTCACGGAGATGGAGACACGCGGATTTTCTCATGGAGATGGAGACACGCGTGAATTCTCTCACGGGAATGGAGACATGCGCGGATTCTCTCATGGAGATGGAGCCACGTGCGGTTTCTCTCACGGGAATGGAGACACGCGCGGATTCTCTCACGGAGATGGAAACACGCGCGGATTCTCTCACGGGAATGGAGACACGCGCGGATTCTCTCACGGAGATGGAGACGCGTGCGGATTCTCTCACGGAGATGGAGACACGTGCGGATTCTCTCATGGAGAGGGACACGCGCGGATATTCTCACGGGGATGGAGACACGCATGGATTCTCTCACGGAGATGGAGTCACGCACGGATTCTCTCACGGAGATGGAGACACGATCGGATTCTCTCACGGAGATGGAGACACGAGCGGATTCTCTCGCGGGGATGGAGACACACATGGATTCTCTCACG
Organism: Carcharodon carcharias; assembly: GCF_017639515.1. Lineage (NCBI taxonomy): Eukaryota > Metazoa > Chordata > Chondrichthyes > Lamniformes > Lamnidae > Carcharodon > Carcharodon carcharias. The sequence goes on along the minus strand of NC_054473.1, from coordinate 98,451,787 downwards.
GGAATGTAAACGTGCGGATTCGCTCATGGAGATGGAAGCACATGCGGATTCTCCCACAATGATTGAGAGACACGTGGATTCTCTCATGGAGATGGAGACACACATTGATTCTCTCACGGGGATGGAAATGTTTGGATTCTCTCATGGGGATGGAGAATCATGTGGATTCTCTCACGGAGTTGGAGACATGCGCTGATTCTCTCACGGAGATGGACACTCGCGGATATTCTCACGGGGATGGAGACATGCACGGATTCTCTCACGGAGATGGAGACACGCTCGGATTCTCTCACGGAGATGGAGACACGTGCGGATTCTCTCACAGAGATGGAGACACGCAGGGATTCTCTCATGGAGATGGAGATGCCCGGATTCTCTCACAGAGATGGAGACACGTGAATTCTCTCATGGAGATGGATACACACGGATTCTCTCACGGAGATGGATACACACGGATTCTCTCACGGGAACAGAAATATGCGAATTTTCTCATGGGAATGTAGACACACGTGGATTCTCTCACGGCGATGGTGACACGCACGGATACTCTCACAGGAATGGAAATATCCGTATTCTCTCACAGAGATGGAGACACACAGATTCTCTCACGGCGATGTTGACACGCACGGATACTCTCACGGGAATGGACATGTTCGGATTCTCTCACAGAGATGGAGACACACAGATTCTCTCACGGAGATGGAGACACGTTCGGATTCCCTCACGGAGATGGAGACACACGGATTCTCTCACGGAGATGGAGACACGCGCGGATTCTCTCACGGGAATGGAGACACGCGCGGATTCTCTCACGGGAATGGAGACATGCGCGGATTCTCTCACGGAGATGGAGACACGTGCAGATGCTCTCACGGAGATGGAGACACGTGCGGATTCTCTCACGGAGATGGAGACACGTGCGGATTCTCTCACGGAGATGGAGACACGTGCGGATTCTCTAATGGAGATGGAGACACGTGCGGATTCTCTCACGGAGAGGGACACACGCAGATATTCTCACGGGGATGGAGACACGCATGGATTCTCTCACGGAGATGGAGTCACGCTCGGATTCTCTCACGGAGATGGAGACACGCGGATTCTCTCACAGGAATGGAGACACGGGGATTCTCTAACGGGAACAGAAATATGCGGATTTTCTCATGGGAATGTAGACACACGTGGATTCTCTCACAGCGATGGAGACACGCACGGATACTCTCACAGGAATGGAAATGTCCGTATTCTCTCACAGAGTTGAAGACACGCGTGAATTCTCTCACGGAGATGGAGACACGTGCTGATTCTCTCACATGAATGGAGACATGCGCGGATTCTCTCACGGGAATGGAGACACACACGGATTCTCTCACGGAGATGGAGACACGTGTGGATTCTCTCACATGAATGGAGACATGCGCGGATTCTCTCACAGGGATGGAGACACGCGGATTTTCTCATGGAGATGGAGACACGCGCGGATTCTCTCACGGAGATGGAGACACGCGCGGATACTCTCTCGGAGATGGAGACACGCGCGGATTCTCTCACGGAGATGGAGACACGCGCGGATTCTCTCACGGAGATGGAGACACGCGCGGATTCTCTCACAGAGATGGAGACATGCGCAGATTCTCTCACAGAGATGGAGACACGCGCGGATTCTCTCACAGGAATGGAGACACGCGCGGATTCTCTCACGGAGATGGAGATACGCGCAGATTCTCTCACGGAGATGGAGACACGTGCGGATTCTCTCACAGGAATGGAGACACACGGATTGTCTCACGGGAACAGAAATATGCGAATTTTCTCATGGGAATGTAGACACATGTCGATTCTCTCACGGCGATGTTGACACGCACGGATACTCTCACGGGAATGGAAATGACTGTTTTGTCTCACGGAGATGGAGACACGCGCGGATTCTCCCACGGGAATGGAGACACGCGCGGATTCTCCCACGGGAATGGAGACACACGCGGATTCTCTCACGGAGGTGGAGACACGTGCCGATTCTCTCACGGGAATGGAGACATGCGCGGATTCTCTCATGGGAATGGAGACGCGCGGATTCTCTCATGGAGATGGAGACATGCAGATTCTCTCATGGAGATGGAGACACGCGGATTCTCTCACGGAGATGGAGAGACGCGCGGATCCTCTCACAGAGATGGAGAGACGCTCGGATTCCCTCACGGAGATGGAGACACGTGCGGATTCTCTCACAGAGATGGAGACACGCGCGGATTCTCTCACGGAGATGGAGACACGCGCAGATTCTCTCACGGAGATGGAGACACGCGCAGATTCTCTCACAGGAATAGAGACACGCGGATTGTCTCACGGGAACAGAAATGTGCGAATTTTCTCATGGGAATGTAGACACACGTGGATTCTCTCACGGCGATGGTGACACGTGCGGATTCTCTCACGGAGATGGAGACACGCACGGATACTCTCACGGGAATGGAAATGTCCGTATTGTCTCACGGAGATGGAGACACGCGCGGATTCTCTCACGGAGATGGTGTCATGTGCGGATTCTCTCACGGGAATGGCGACACGCGCGGATTCTCTCACGGAGATGGAGACACGCGCGGATTCTCTCACGGAGATGGAGACACGCGCGGATTCTCTCACGGAGATGGAGACACACGCGGATTCTCTCACGGGAATGTAAATGTGCGGATTCGCTCATGGAGATGGAGGCACATGCGGATTCTCCCACAGGGATGGAAATGTGCTGCTTCTCTCATGGGGATGGAGAATCATGCGGATTCTCCCACGGAGAAGGAGAGACACATGGATTCTCTCATGGAGAAGGACAGGCGCGGATTCTCTCACGGGGATGGAAACGTGTGGATTCTCTCACGGAGATGGAGACACGTGGATTCTCTCACAGGATTGCAGTCACGCATGAATACTCTCACGGAGATGGAGACACGCGCTGATACTCTCACTGGAACGGAAATTTTCGGATTCTCTCACAGAGATGGAGGCACACACAGATTCTCTCATGGGGATGGAGACACGCACGGATTCTCTCACAGAGATGGAGACACGCGCGGATTCTCTCACGGAGATGGAGACACGCGCAGATTCTCTCACGGAGATGGAGACACACGTGGATTCTCTCACAGGAATGGAGACACACGGATTGTCTCACGGGAACAGAAATGTGCGAATTTTCTCATGGGAATGTAGACACACGTGGATTCTCTCACGGCGATGGTGACACGTGCGGATTCTCTCACGGAGATGGAGACACGCACGGATACTCTCACGGGAATGGAAATGTCCGTATCGTCTCATGGAGATGGAGACACGCGCGGATTCTCTCACGGAGATGGTGTCATGTGCAGATTCTCTCACGGGAATGGCGACATGCGCGGATTCTCTCACGGAGATGGAGACACGCGCGGATTCTCTCACGGAGATGGAGACACACGCGGATTCTCTCACGGGAATGTAAATGTGCGGATTCGCTCATGGAGATGGAGGCACATGCGGATTCTCCCACAGGGATGGAAATGTGCGGCTTCTCTCATGGGGATGGAGAATCATGCGGATTCTCCCACGGAGATGGAGAGACACATGGATTCTCTCATGGAGAAGGACAGGCGCGGATTCTCTCACGGGGATGGAAACGTGTGGATTCTCTCACGGAGATGGAGACACGTGGATTCTCTCACAGGATTGTAGTCACGCATGAATACTCTCACGGAGATGGAGACACGCACTGATACTCTCACTGGAACGGAAATTTTCGGATTCTCTCACAGAGATGGAGGCACACACAGATTCTCTCATGGGGATGGAGACACGCACGGATTCTCTCACAGAGATGGAGACATGCGCGGATTCTCTCACAGAGATGGTGACACGTGCGGATTCTCTCACGGAGATGGAGAAATGCACGGATTCTTTCACGGGAATGGAGACACGCGGATTCTATTGTGGAGATGGAGACACGTGCGGATTCTATCACGGAGATGGAGACACGCGTGGATACTCTCACGGGAATGGAGACACGCGTGGATTCTCTCATGGAGATGGAGCCATGAGCGGATTCTTTCACGGGAATGGAGACACGCGCGGATTCTCTCGCAGGAATGGAAATGTGCGTATTCTCTCACTGAGATGGAGAAATGTGGATTCTCTCATGGGAATGGAGACACGTGGATTCTCTCACGGAGATGGGAGACACAAGCGGATTCTGTCGCGGAGATGGAGACACGCGGATTCTCTCACGGTGATGGCGATACACATGGATTCTCGCACAGGTATGGAGGCATGCGAGGATTCTATCATGGGGACGGAGACACGCGCAGATTCTCTCGCGGGGGTGGAGACACGTGCGGATTCTCTCACAGGAATGGAGACACGCACGGATTCTCCCGTGGGAATGGAAATATGCAGATTCTCTCACAGAGATGGAGACACGCGCGGATTGTCTCACGGAGATGGAGACGCGCAGATTCTCTCACGGAGATGGAGACGCGCGGATTCTCTCACGGAGATGGAGATGCGCGTATTCTCTCACGGAGATGGAGACACGCGCGGATTGTCTCACAGAGATGGAGACGCGTGGATTCTCTCACGGAGAGGGAGACACGCGGATTCTCTGTTGGAGATGGAGGCACGCGTGGATTCTCTCACGGAGATGGAGACACGCACGGATTCTCTCATGGAGATGGAGACACGCACGGATTCTCTCATGGGGGTGGAGACTTGCGCGTATTCTCTCACGGAGATGGAGACACGCGCGGATTCTCTGTTGGAGATGGAGGCACGCGCGGATTCTCTCACGGAGATGGAGACACGCGCGGATTCTCTCACGGAGATGGAGACACGCACGGATTCTCTCACGGAGATGGAGACATGCACGGATTCTCTCATGGGGATGGAGACATGCGCGTATTCTCTCACGGAGATGGAGACATGCGCGGATTCTCTCACGGAGATGGAGACATGCACAGATTCTCTCATGGGGATGGAGACATGCGCGTATTCTCTCACGGAGATGGAGACACGCGCGGATTCTCTGTTGGAGATGGAGACATATGGATTCTCTCACGGGATTGGAGACACACGCCGATTCTCTCACGGGAACGGAAATATGCGGATTCTCTCACGGGAATGTAGACACATGTGGATTCTCTCACAGCGATGGAGACACATGTGGATTCTCTCAAGGAGATGGAGACACGCGCGGATTCTTTCACGGAGATGGAGACACGCGGATTCTTTCACGGAGATGGAGACACGCGGATTCTCTGTTGGAGATCGAGACACATGGATTCTCTTACGGGATTGGAGACACGCCGATTCTCTCACAGGAATGGAAATATGTGGATTCTCTCACGGGAATGTAGACACACGTGGATTCTATCACGGCGATGGAGACACTTGCGGATTCTTTCATGGGAATGTAGACACGCGCGGATTCTTTCATGGAGATGGAGACACACGAAGATTCTCTCACGGGGATGGAGGCACGCGCAGATTCTCTCAGCGGGATGGAGACGCGCGGATTCTCTCACGGGAATGGAAATGTGCGGATTCTCTCACGGAGATAGAGACACGCGCAGATTCTTGCACGAGAATGGAGACACGCGGATTCTCTCACGGAGATGGAGACACGTGGATTCTCTCACGTGAATGGAGGCACGCGCAGATTCCCTGACAGGGATGGATAAACGCGCGGATTCTTTTACGGGGATGGAGACACGCGTACTCTCTCACAGGAATGGAAATGTGCGGATTCTCTCACGGAGATGGAGCCACCCGCGAATTCTCTCACAGAGATGGAGACACGTGCGGATTCTCTCATGGGGATGGAGACAATCGCGGATTCTCTCACGGGGATGGAGATACGTGCGGATTCTCTCATGGGGATGGAGACAAGCGCGGATTCTCTCACGGGGATGGAGATACGTGCGGATTCTTTCACGGAGATGGAGACACACGCGGATTCTCTCCCGTGGATTGAGACACGCGTGGATTCTCTCACCGGGATGGAGACTCGCACTGATTCTCTCACAGGAATGGAAATGTGCGTAATCTCTCATGGAGATGGAGACACACATGGCTTCTCTCACGGAGATGGAGACACACATGGCTTCTCTCACGGAGATGGAGACACGCGCGGATTCTCTCACGGGGATGGGGACACGCGCGGATTCTCTAACGGAGATGGAGTCACGCACGGATTCTCTCATGGGAATGGAGCACACGCGGATTCTCTAATGGAGATGAAGACACGCGTGAATTCTCTCCCGGGAATGGAAATGTGTGGATTCTCTCATGGAGATGGATATTTGCGGATTCTCTCACAGGAATGGATTCACGCACAGTTTCTCTCATGGGAATGGACACACACACGGATTCTCTCACGGAGAAGGAGACACATCCGGATTCTCCCTCGGAGAAGGAGACACGTGCGGATTCTCTCATGGGAATGGAGACACATGCGGTTTCTCTCATGGGGATGGAGATACGTGCGGATTTGCTCACGGAGATGGAGACACGCGGATTCTGTCACAGGGATGGAGACATGTGCGGATTCTCTCACGGGAATGGAAATGTGCAGATTCTCTCACGGAGATGGAGACACCCGCGGATTCTCTCACGGAGATGGAGACACGCACGGATTCTCTCATGGGAATGGAAATATTCAGATTCTCTCCCGGAGATGGAGACACACAGATTCTCTCACGGGGATGGAGACACTCGCGGATTCTCCCACAGGGATGGAGACACACGGGTTCTCTCAAAGGGATGGAAACATGCGGTTCTCATGGGAATAGAGACACGCAAGGATTCTCGCACGGGAATGGAAATTTGCGGATTCTCTCACGGAGATGGAGACACACGTAGATTCTCTCAAGGAAATGTAGACACATGTGGATTCTCTCACAGGAATGGAGATACACGTGGATTCTCTCATGGGAATGTAGACACGCGCGGATTCTTTCACGGAGATGGAGACACACGAGGATTCTCTCAAGGGAATGTAGACACATGTGGATTCTCTCATGTGAATGGAGATACACGTGAATTCTCGCATGCGAATGTAGACACGTGCGGATTCTCTCACCGGGATTGAGACACGCACGGATTCTCTGACGGGAATGTTGATGTCAGACTGGAGTTAGGACAGTGAGTGAGTCAGTCATATTGTTGTGGGACTGGAGTTACGACAGTGAGTGAGTCAGTCACATTGTTGTGGGACTGAAGAAAGGATAGTCGATGAATCAGTCACATTGGTGTGATGCTGCATTAAGGACAAGAGACCGAGTCAGTCACATTTTTGCGGGACTGGAGTTAGGCCAGCGAGTGAGTCAGTGACATTATTGTGGGACTGGAGTAAGGACAGTGAGTGAGTCAGTCACGTTTTGGGACTGGAGTTAGGACAGTGAGTCAGTCAGTCACATTCTTGAAGGACTGGAGTAAGGACAGAGACCGAGTGAGTCACATTGGTGTGGGACTGGAGTAAGGATATAGACTGAGTGAGTCACGTTGGTGTGGGACTGGTGTGAGAACAGAGAGTGACTCAGAAATGTTAATGTTGGACTGGAGTTAAGACAGTGAGTGAGTCAGTCACATTGTTGTGGGACAGGAGTTAAGGACACTGAGTGAGTCAGTCACATTATTGTGGGACTGGAAAAAGGACAGTGAGTTAGTTAGCTACGTTATTGTGGGACTGGAGTTAGGACAGTGAGTGAGTCAGTCACATTGTTGTGGGACTGGAGAAAGGATAGTCAATGAATCAGTCACATTGGTGTAGAACTGGAATAAGGACAAAGACTGATTGAGTCACGTTGATGTCAGACTGGAGTTAGGACAGTGAGTGAGTCAGTCACATTGTTGTGGGACAGGAGTTAGGATGGTGAGTGAGTCAGTCACATTGTTGTGGTGCAGGAGTTAGGATGGTGCGTGAGTCAGCCACATTATTGTGGGACTGCAGTTAGGACAGTGAGTGAGTCAGTCACGTTGTGGGACTGGAATTAGGACTGCTATCGAGTCAGTGAGATTATTGTGGGACTGAAGTTAGGACAGTGGGTGTCAGCCACATTATCGTGGGACTGGAGTAAAGACCGTGAGTGAGTCAGTCACATTATTGTGGGACTGGTGTTAGGACAGTGAGTGAGTCAGCTCCATTATTGTGGGACAGGAGTTAGGACATTGAGTGAGTCAGTCACATTGTTGTGGGACTGGAATAAGGACAGTGAGTTAGTTAGCTACATTATTGTGGGACTGAAGTTAGGGCAGTGAGTAAGTCAGTCACATTGCTGTGGGACAGGACTAAGGACAGTGAGTGAGTCAGTCATATTGTGGGACTGGAATTAGCACTGCGAGCGAGTCAGTGACATTATTATGGGACTGCAGTTAGGACAGTGAGTCAGTCAGTCACATTTTTTTGGGACTGGAGTAAGGACAGTCGGTGAGTCAGTCACCTTGATGTCGGATTGGAGTTAGGACAGTGAGTGAATCAGTCACGTTGTGTTGGACTGGAGTAAGGACAGAGAATGACTCAGACACGTTGATGTTGGACTGGAGTTCAGACAGTGAGTGAGTCAGTCACATTGTTGTGGGACTGCAGTTAGGACAGTGAGTGAGTCAGTCACATTGTGGGACTGGAACTAGGACTGCGAGTGAGTCAGTGACATTATTATGGGACTGTAGATGGACAGTGAGTCAGTCAGTCACCTTGTTGTGGGACTGGAGTAAGGACAGAGACGGAGTGAATCACATTGGTGTGGGACTGGGGTTAGGACAGAGAGTGAATCTGTCATGTTTATGTTAGACTGGAGTTAAGGCATTGAGTGAATCAGTCACATTGTTGTGGGACTGGAGTAAGGCCCTTGAGTGAGTCACTCACGTTGTTGTGGGACTGGAGTAAGGACAGTCGGTGAGTCAGCCACATTGATGTCAGATGGGAGTTAGGACAGTGAGTGAGTCAGTCACATTGCTGTGGGACAGGTGTAAGGACAGTGAGTGAGTCAGTCACATTGTTGTGGGACTGGAATTAGGACTACGAACGAGTCAGTGACATTATTATGGGTCTACAGTTAGCCACATTGATGTCAGACGGGAGTTAGGACAGTGAATGAGTCAGTCACATTGTTGTGGGACTGGAGTAAGGACAGAGAATGACTCAGACACGTTGATGTTGGACTGGAGTTAAGACAGTGAGTGAGTCAGTCACATTGTTGTGGGACTGGAGTTAGGACAGTGAGTGAGTCTGTTACATTGGTGTGGTGCTGCAGTAAGGACAGAGACCGATTGAGTCACATTGGTGTGGGACTGGAGTTGGGACAGTGAGTGAGTCAGTGACATTATTGTGGGGCTGGTGTAAGGACAGTGAGTGAGTCAGTCACATTGTGAGACTGGAGTTAGGACAGTGAGTCAGTCAGTCACATTCTTGAAGGACTGGAGTATGGACAGAGACCCAGTGAGTCACATTGGTGTGGGACTGGAGTTAGGACAGTGTGTGAGTCAATCACATTGATTTCAGACTGGAGTCAGGACGTTGAGTGAGTCAGTCACATTATTGTGAGGCTGGAGTAAGGACACTCAGTGAGTTAGTCACGCTGATGTCGGACTGGAGTTAGGACATTGCGTGCATCAGTCACTTTAGTGTGGGGCAGCAGGAAGGACAGAGACCGAGTGAATCACATTGGTATTCGTCTGGAGTTGGGACAGTGAGTCATTCAGTCACGTTGTGGGAGTGCAGGAAGAACAGAGACCGAGTAAATCACATTGGTGTGGGACTGGAGTTAGGACAGAGAGCGAATCAGTCATGTTGATGTTAGACTGGAGTAAGGACTGTGAGTGCGTCAGTCACATTTTTGTGCGACTGGACTTTGGAGAGTGAGTGAGACAGTCACATTGTTTCGGGACTGGAGTAAGGACAGTCGGTGAGTCAGCAACATTGATGTTGGACTGGAATTAGGGCTGTGAGTGAGTCAGTCACATTGCTGTGGGTCAGGAGTATGGGCAGTGAGTGAGTGAGTCACATTGTTATGGGACTGTAGAAAGGATAGTCGATGAGACAGTCACATTGTTGTAGAACTGGAGTAAGGACAGAGACTGAGTGAGTCACGTTGATGTGGCACGGGAGTTCGGAAAAGTGTGAGTCAGTCACATTGGTGTGGAACTGGAGTAAGAATAGAGACTGAGTGAGTCACATTGCTGTGGGACTGCAGTAAGGACAGTGAGAGAGTCACATTGATGTAAGACTGGAGTTAGGACAGTGAGTGAGTCTGTCACATTGTGGGACTGGAACTAGGACTGCGAGTGAGTCAGTGACATTATTATGGGACTGTAGATGGACAGTGAGTCAGTCAGTCACCTTGTTGTGGGACTGGAGTAAGGACAGAGACGGAGTGAATCACATTGGTGTGGGACTGGAGTTAGGACAGAGAGTGAATCTGTCACGTTTATGTTAGACTGGAGTTAAGGCATTGATTGAGTCAGTCACATTGTTGTGGGACTGGAGTAAGGACCTTGAGTGAGTCAGTCACATTGTTGTGGTAAAAACAAAAAAACTGCGGATGCTGGAAATCCAAAACAAAAACAGAATTACCTGGAAAAACTCAGCAGGTCTGGCAGCATCGGCGGAGAAGAAAAGACTTGACGTTTTGAGTCCTCATGACCCTTCGACAGAACTTGAGTTCGAGTCCAAGAAAGAGTTGAAATATAAGCTGGTTTAAGATGTGTGTGTGGGGGGCGGAGAGATAGAGAGACAGAGAGGTGGAGGGGGTGTGGGTGTGGTTGTAGGGACAGACAAGCAGTGATAGAAGCAGATCATCAAAAGATGTCAACGACAATAGTACAATAGAACACATAGGTGTTAAAGTTAAAGTTGGTGATATTATCTAAACAAATGTGCTAATTAAGAATGGATGGTAGGGCACTCAAGGTATAGCTGTAGTGGGGTTTTTTTTATATAATGGAAATAGGTGGGAAAAGGAAAATCTTTATAATTTATTGGAAAAAAAAAAGGAAGGGGGAAACAGAAAGGGGGTGGGGATGGGGGAGGGAGCTCACGACCTAAAGTTGTTGAATTCAATATTCAGTCCGGAAGGCTGTAAAGTCCCTAGTCAGAAGATGAGGTGTTGTTCCTCCAGTTTGCGTTGGGCTTCAATGGAACAATGCAGCAAGCCAAGGACAGACATGTGGGCAAGAGAGCAGGGTGGAGTGTTAAAATGGAAAGCGACAGGGAGGTTTGGGTCATTCTTGCGGACAGACCGCAGGTGATCTGCAAAGCAGTCGCCCAGTTGTGGGACTGGAGTAAGGACAGTCGGTGAGTCAGCCACATTGATGTCAGATGGGAGTTAGGACAGTGAGTGAGTCAGTCACATTGCTGTGGGACAGGAGTAAGGACAGTGAGTCAGTCAGTCACATTGTTGTGGGACTGGAATTAGGACTGCGAACGAGTCAGTGACATTATTATGGGTCTACAGTTAGCCACATTGATGTCAGACGGGAGTTAGGACAGTGAATGAGTCAGCCACATTGTTGTGGGACTGGAGTAAGGACAGAGAATGACTCAGACACATTGATATTGGACTGGAGTTAAGACAGTGAGTGAGTCAGTCACATTGTTGTGGGACTGGAGTTAGGACAGTGAGTGAGTCTGTTACATTGGTGTGGTGCTGCAGTAAGGACAGAGACCGACTGAGTCACATTGGTGTGGGACTGGAGTTGGGACAGTGAGTGAGTCAGTGACATTATTGTGGGACTGGTGTAAGGACAGTGAGTGAGTCAGTCACATTGTGAGACTGGAGTTAGGACAGTGAGTCAGTCAGTCACATTCTTGAAGGACTGGAGTATGGACAGAGACCCAGTGAGTCACATTGGTGTGGGACTGGAGTTAGGACAGTGTGTGAGTCAATCACATTGATTTCAGACTGGAGTCAGGACGTTGAGTGAGTCAGTCACATTGTTGTGGGACTGGAGTAAGGGCAGCGATTGAGTTAGGCGTTGGTGTGGGACTGGAGTAATGACAGACAGTGAGTGAATCACATATGTTTGTGACTGGAGTAAGGACAGTGCATGAGTCAGTCACATTGTTGTGGGACTGGGGTAAGGACAGACCCTGAGTGTGTCACACTGGTGCGAGTCTGGATCAAGGACAGTGAGTAAGACAGTCACATTGGTGTGGGATTGGAGTAAGGACAGAGAGTAAGTGAGTCACTTTGGTTTGGGACTGGATTTAGTACGGAGAGTGAGACAGTTACATTGGTGTGGGACTGGAGTAAGTTCAGAGAGTGAGACAGTCACATTGGTGCGGGACTGGAGTCAGACAGTTGATGAGTCAGTCAGTGACTGAGTCAGTCAGTGACTGAGTCAGTTACATTCATGTTAGACTGGAGTTAGGACATTGAGTGAGTCAGTTACATTGTTGTGGGACTGGAGCTTGAACAGTGAGTGAGTCAGTTGCATTGTTGTGGTATTAGAATTAGGACAGTAAGTGAGTCAGTCACATTGGTGTCAGACTGGAGTAAGGACAGAGAGTGAAGGCATCCCATTGGTGTGGAACTGCAGTCAGGATAATGAGTGAGTCAGTCACATTGGTATGGGACTGGAGTAAGGACAATGAGTGAGTGAGCCACATTTTGTGGAACTAGAAAATGGACAGTGAGTGAGTCAGTCACATTGGTGTCGGACTGGAGTAAGGACAGTGAGTGAGGCAGTGACAATGGTGTGAGACTGGAGTAAGGGCAGTTGGTGAGTCAGTCACATAGATGTCAGACTGGAATAAGGTCAGTCGTTGAGTGAGTGACTTTGGTGTGGTACTGGAGTAAGGACAGAGAGAGTGCGTCACATTGATTTGTGAATGGAGTTTGGACAGAGAATGAGTAAGTCACATCGGTTTCAGACTGGAGTAAGGACAGTGAGTGAGTGAGTCACATTGGGGTAGGACTGGAGTAAGGACAGTGAGTGGGTCAGTAATTGAGCCATAGAGGTCTCCACCACAGAAACATCCTTCGGCCCATCCAATCTGCGCCAGTCTTACAAGTACCTAACTATTCTCATCCCATTTTCCAATCTTGTATGCCATTGCATCACAAGTTCACACCCAAATACTTCTTAAATGTTATGAGAGTTTCTGCCTCTCCCACTTTTTCCATTAGTGAGTTCCAGTTGACCACCACCCTCTGTGTGAAAAAATTCCTCTTCACATCCCCTCTAGACCTCTTGCCCCTCATCTTGAATCTATGCCCCCTGGTTATTGATCCCTCCACCAAGGGAAAAGCTCCTTCCTGTCTCCCCTATCTATGCCCCTAATAATTTTATCCACCTCAATCATGTCCCCCCTCAATCTCCTCTGCTCCAGGGAAAATAACCCCAGTCTATACAATCTCCCCTCATAACTAAAACTCTCCAGCCCAGGCAACATCCTGAATCTCCTCTGCACTCTCTCATGTGCAATCACATCCGTCCTATAATGCAGATTGCAGAACTGCCCACAATTCTCTAGCTGTGGCCTAACCAGAGTTTTTATACAGTTCCAGCATAGCCTCCTTGCTCTTATATTCTATGCCTCGGCTAATAAAGGTGAGTATCCCATATGCCTTCTTAACCACCTTATCTACCTATCCCACTACCTTAAAGGACTGGTGGACATGCACACCAGTGTCCCTCTGATCCTTGATACTTCTCAGGCATCGTGTATTCCTGTGCCTTGTTTGTCCTGTCCAAGTGCATCACCTCACACTCATCCAGATTAAATTCCATTTGCTACTGACCAGCCCATCTGACCAGCCCATCTATATCCTCCTGTAATCTAAAGCTATCCTCCTCACTATTTACCACCCTACCAATTTTCGTGTCATCAGTGAACTTACTGATCAACCCTATACATTCAAGTCTAAATTGTCTATCTATATCACAAACAGCAAGGGACCCAACACTGATCCCTGTGGAACCCCACTGGACACAGGCATCCAGTCACAAAAATACCCCTCGACCATCACACCCTCCTCCTACCACTCAGCCAATTCTGGATCCAATTCACCAAATTGTCTTGGATCCCATGGGCTCTTACCTTCATTATCAGGCTCCCATGCAGGACCTTATCAAAAGTCTTGCTGAAGTCCAAGTAAACTATGTCAAATGCATTGCCCTCATCTATACACCTGGTCACCTCTTCGAAAAATTCAACCAAACTGGTCAGACATGACCTCCCCTTAACAAAACAATGCTGACTGTCCTTGATTAATCCCTGCCTCTTCCAAGTGTAGATTAATTTTGTCCCTCAGAATTGCTTCCAATAGTTTCCCCACCACTGAGGTTAGGCTAACTGGTCTGTAGTTCCCTGGTTTATCCCTTCCTCCCTTCTTGAATAATGGTACCACATTGGCTGTCCTCCAGTCCTTTGGCACCTTTCCTGTGGCCAGAGAGGTATTGAAAATTATTGCCAGCGCCCCTGCTATCTCCTCCCTTTCCTCACTCAACAGCCTGGGATACATTTCATCCGGGCCTGGAGATTTATCTATATTTAAGCCTGCCAGATCACTGAGAACCTCTTCCCTTTCTATGCTAATTTCTTTAATTATATCACAGTCCTTCTGCCTGATTTCCGTACCCACATCGTCCCTCTCACTTGTGAACACCAACACAAAGTATTCATTTAAAACCCTACCTACGTCTCCCGGCTCCATACACAAATTACCACTATGGTCCTTAATGGGCGCCACTCTTTCCCTAGTTATCCTCTTACTCTTAATGGACTTGTAAAATAACATTGGATTTTCCTTTATTTTACCTGCTAATGTTTTTCCATGCCCCCTTTTTGCTCTCCTAATTTCTTTTTTAAGTTCCCCCTACACATTCTATACTCCTCTAGGGCTTCCGCTGCTTTGAGCCTTCGGTATCTGCCATAAGCCTCCCTTTTTCTCTTATCCAATCTTATATATCCCTTAACATCCAGGTTTCCCTGGATTTGTTGGCCCACCCTTTATCTTCACTGGAATATGTTGGCCCTGTATTCTCCATATTTCCTTCTTGAATAAGCCCCACAGCTGTGACACAGATTTACCTAAAAGTCGCTTCTCCCAGTCCACTCTGGCCAAATCATATCTGATCTTATTAAAATCAGCCTTCCCCCAATTTAGAACTCTGATTTCTGGCCCATCCTTGTCCTTTTCCATAACAACCTTGAATCTAACGGAGCTATGATCACTATCTTCAAAATGTTACCCCACTGATACTTCTACCACTTGCCAGGCTTCATTCCATAAAATTAAGTCCAGGACCACCCCCTCTCTTGTAGGTTCTTCTACGTACTGTCTTTAAAAACTCTCCTGGATGCATTTTAAGAATTCCGCTCCCTCTAAACCTATCACATTATGATTAACCCAGTTAATGTTAGGGAAGTTGAAATCCCCCACTCTTACTACCCTATTATTTTTACACTTCTCTGAAATTTGCCTATATATCTGCTCTTCTATTTCTCTCTGACTGTTTGGGGGCCTCTAGTACACTCCCAGCAATGTGATTGCTCCTTTTTTGTTTTTCATTTCTACCCCTATGTCTTCATTTGAGGAGCCTTCTAAGATGTAATCCCTCCTTACTGCTGTAATTGATTCCTTGATCAATATTGTGATACCCACTCCTCTTTTATCTCCTTCCCTGTCTCACCTGAAGACCCTACATTCTGGATTATTGAGCTGCCAATCCTGCCCCTCTCTCAACCATGTCTCTGTGACAGCAATGACATCATACTTCCATATGTTAATTTGTGCCCTCAACTCATCTGCCTTATTCATCAGACTCCTTGCATTAAATTTCTATGAACCTGGTAGGATGTGAGCCTACAATCTTGAGATCAGTCATTATCTATAGTATCACTGCCCCAAGGTAAAATTGTTAGATTCAAATTTCACCATCTGCATGGTGGGATTTGAATCCAGGTCCCCAGATGATTACCCTGGGTCACTGGAATACTAGTCCACTATGCCACCACCTCCCCACTTTCGTGTGGGGTTGGAGTAAGGGCAGCGAGTGAGTCAGTCACATTGTTGTGGGATTGGAGTTAGGACAGTGAGTGAGTCAGTCACATTGGTGTGGGACTGGAGTAAGGGCAGAGAGTGAGTGAGTCACATTGGTGTGGGACCGGAGTTAGGACAGTGAGTGAGTCAGTCACGTTGATGTGGGACTGGAGTAAGGACAGTGAAATGAGTCAGTTAAATCCTGTTGAACCTGTCATACATATCAAGCAACAGGAAAACCACCGGCAGTGATTAAGCTGGCGCCTTTAATCACAATACCATTATTTGAAGAACTTTTTACCAGGGTTATGATTGATTTTGTAGGTCCCCTCCCTAAAGACTAATATTGGAAATCAGTACTTACTGACAATAATGGATGTGTCTAACAGGTTTCCTGAAGCGATAACTTTCAGAAATATTACAACTAAGAAGATTGTGGGTGAGTTAATTACATTTTTCTTAAGACATGGCTTACCGAAGGAAATATAATCAGATCGGGGTTGAATTTCATGACACAGCTGTTTGAGGAAGTAATGAACAGTTTGGGGATAAAACAGTTTGAGTCAACCTATCATCCAGAGTCACAAAGAGCTTTGGAAAGATGGCAACAAGCTTTAAAAACTATGATGAGAGCATACTGTCAGGATTATGCATAGGATTGGGATACAGGAATTCCATTCTTGTTATTTGTTATTAGAGACACTCCTAATGCATCGACCGGCTTTAGCCATTTTGAACTAGTTTATGGACATGAAAGTACAGGGACCACTGAAATTAATTCATGAGAAATTGGTGGGTCAAGATTCAGAAGCTAATCTCTTTGATTACCTGTCAAATTTCAGGGAAAGATTGAATAAGACATGTGAGCTGGCTAGGGAACATTTAAAGATGTTACAGCAAATAATGAAAGTGAAGCCAGATAAGAAAGCTAAAACTCGCCGCTTTGTTTCTGTGGAGAAAGTACTAGTTTTATTACCAGTACCAGGTGATTCATTAAATGCAATATTTAGTGGGACTTACAGGATCGAAAAGAAATTGAGTGAAGTAAATTACTTAATAAATGCTCCAGATAAAAGAAAAGAGCAGAGGGTGTGTCATGTAAATATGCTTAAAATGTTCTTTGACGGGGAAGAGGAACAAAAAGAGGTATTAGTGATGGTGGATGATGAGAAAGAGGTGGAAGCGCAGGACTCTGAAATTGATTTTCCTCTAATCAAATTGGATAATGAGGGGGTACTTGAAAATTTAAATGAAATAATGAGTTACCTTCCAAGCAAGTGTCAAGTGATTTTAAAAGGCTTTTGCAGTCACACAAACCTATTTTGTGGGAATAAATTAGGAAAGGCACTTATATATGATGTCTCTATACAGGTTTCATCTTCAATAAGGCAACTTCCTTAAAGATTAAATCAAGCAAAATTTCACAAGTCCAAAAAGAAATTGATTTCATGCTTCAAAATGATATCATTGAGTCTAGTTGCAGTAACTGGGGTTCACCTATTGTGCTGGTACCGAAGCCAGATGGAACACAAAGACTGTGTGAGGACTATTGAGGGATGATTGCAGTGACAAAAGTGGATTCCTATCCTATACCACAGCTGGAGGATTGCATTGAGAAAGTGGCACAATCAAAATTTAACACAAAGACTGATTTGCTTAAAGGAATTGGCAGGTACCATTGTCAGAAAGAGCAAAGGTGATGTCGGCTTTTGTAACGCCAAGTGGATTATGTCAATTTAAAGTCATGCCATTTGGTATGAAGAATGCACCTGCAACATTTCAAAGACTGACAAACAGAGTAATTGCAGGTGTAAGAAATTGCGCTGTTTATAATAATGATCTAATAGTTTTCAGGCCTACAATGGAGGAGCACTTACAGCATCTGGAAGGATTATTTTCTCGATTACAAGAAGCTAATTTGGTGATGAACTTGGCTAAAAGTGAATTTGCAAAAGCACAAGTTATGTACCTAGGTCATACCATTGGATATGGTAAGATGGCTCTGAGAGATGCAAAAGTTAAGGCTATTGTGGATTTCCCAGTGCCTACAACAAAACAAGAAGTTTTGAGATTCCTGGGCATGAGTGGGTTTCACCGGAAATTTGTTCCAAATTTTAGCCAATTGGTTGCTCTACTGACTGAACTATTTAAAAAGAACAAGAAGTTTCAATGGACACTGGAGTGTCAGAAGGCATTTGATAGTTTGAAAACTGTATTATCAACTACGACACCAGTTTTGGCAGTATCCAGTTATGCCAAGCAATTCAAGTTGGCCATTGCCGTAAGTGATATTGGGGCTGTACTGTAACAAGAAGATTACACTGGAATTGAAAAACCAATAGAGTATTTTTCATGGAAACTGAATATATAACAGAAAACATATTCAATGATTGAAAAAGAGACTTTGGGTTTGGTGTTAGCATTGCAGAATTTTGAAATTTATGTTGCAAATAATTCATCAGAAGCAATCATTTATACAGACCGTAATCCTTTAAAGCTTTTGGACAAATTTTAAGACAAAACTACAAGGCTTTTCAGGTGGTGCCTATTATTACAACCATTTAATCTATGGATTATACATATTGCTAGAAGAGAGAATCTGTTTGCAGATGCGTTATCAAGAGTTTGAAGCTTAAAGGAGCATTGGACATTTAAAAAAAAAACCTGGACACTGAACTAGAGTGATTTATGTTGATACCAAGGACTTGTGCCTATATATTGTTATGTTAATGCCTCATCTGATGGTGTGAGTTAGGTTATAACAAAACGAAGCCGTCTTTTAGAATTATGATGGTTCATTTCTCGATAGGGAGGGGGATGTCATAGAACCATAGAAAAGTTACAGCACAGAAGGAGGCCATTTGGCCCATCTTGTCCATGCCAGCCCAAGGACACCCAGGTGCCCTTTCTAATCCCACCTTCCTGCACTCTGCCCATCATGAAGAGGTATTAATTGACATAATGTTATTGGAAATTATTTTAAATTAGACTTGTATTAGGGTCTGTGTCTGTGAATGTGTGTGTGTTAATTGGATTAAAGCCAGCTAGCCTGGATGTTTTGATGTGTAGTAGTTCTGAGATGTAAACAGTAAGGTAAAGGGTGCATTTGCATTTTGTTAAATAAACCATTCAAAGACTGGGGGTGAAATCTTGCACCTAGCTAGGAGACACCAAGCAATATGTTTATATTACAAATAAAATTGATACTATGAAAGGGTTTTATTGTTAGAAGAGTTGAATTTCAAAGGGCCTGGTGATACAATGAGAATTTACTTTCAAAGAGAAGGCTAGGCATATACAGAAGTGTGTGGAAGCGAGAGGTTTGTGAGATCTAAGCTGCCTATATGCCTGCAACTGTCAGCCAAGGAAACAAGTTGAAAAGAACCTCATTTTAAATTTGTAAAATAAAATGTGCTTTGTCTGGTGGCTATTTAAGTCTCTGTGTTATTGTTGCCTTGGTGAAGATTTTAGGAGTGATTAATTTGGGGATTTGTTTAATAGTTCTTATGGTACTAATTTATAGACATGTATGTGTTTAATACCTTTCCCTCTGGGATTTTAAATAACTCAGCCTTTACCAACTGCTGTGTCATAACAGATGGATGAAGCTGTTTTTCAGACATCAGTGAAGTGATGTGTGCTTCCAAGCTGCAGAGCTTCAGTCTCAGGTTGGGCTCCATGCTCGGTGGGTTACTCCACCTTGTTTTCAGCTCCCAACTGTTGGAAATCTGATCTTGCAGTCATATGTTCTGACAGTTACATCCATCTTGCTTTAGAAACTACATTGTTGTTGCTCACGCTAATGACAAATCATAGCCACGTGAGTGGTCTACCCTCAGCCGTGGTGTTGTGGGTCAGTGATTGGCGTTTTTGGACCTTTGTGGACCTCTAGTTGCCCACAGGCCACATTTTGAGAACCACTAACACCCTGGCTAGCTGTAAGCCATACCAAGTTGTGGGCATTTGTTTGTTCTCAAGCTCTTGAGTTACTTACTGTGCTGTGCATTGTTTTTTGGTGCAGGAGTTGTCAGATCTCAGACACATTCATGCCAAGCTAAAGAAACAATACCAAGAAAAGATGGCTGAGCTGGCACACGCAAACAGAAGGATTGAGCAGCATGAAGCTGAAGTGAAGAAACTTCGCCTGCGAGTGGAAGAGTTAAAGAAAGAGCTGGCTCAGGCGGAGGATGAGGTATGCCCTCTTGTATTGTCTGTTTTTAGATGGAGTGGAGCTGCTGTGAAGATTTCAGCTGTTGCTCTGTAAATCTGCAATGAGATCAGTGAAGTGGTGAAGCAATCTCAGAGAATACTTCTTGTTTCAACTCCCTCTGCATTGTGCATCTTTTTTCAAACCTTGATGCCTTACTGAAACCATCAGATTTCCCCTTGGGCAGAGACCTGTTGTGCCAGGGTTCCTCACTTCCTGACTTGTTCAACGATGGAGAGCAGTCTCCTTATCGTGGGACATCCATCAACTGTGGGAGCAGTCAGGCAGTACACCCAGAATGAACTATTTGTGGGAGAGAAGATTTTGAAACACACTTGATGTATGTGTGCAGTCAGGCTCTGCTCCCTGATAGTAAGTCACATCTCGTGCTGTCAAAAATGAGGAAAAAATCTGTAAAACAGGGGAAATGCAGCAATCCCATGTCCAAAGCGAGTGATCACCAGAGGCGTTGTGGCTGACTGTGCATCAGACTTCCTTAGACCACTGTTCCCTGACCAGAGCCTGAGAATGAATCATTCAATATAATGCAGCTTGTTTATTGTCATTTTCGATCTCGAATACCAGTTGTCCATCATGTATTGTCAGAGGTCTTCACGTGTGTAAACAGTTTAACCCCATTCAGCCTCAGACCTCAAACCAATCCAGTTTGATCTGTCAGAAAGAGCATTCTTTTCATTGGCTCCCCTGATGGAGCAAGAAGCAGCCAAGACAAATAGATCAGGAAAATCTTTGACTCTATCCTGAGTCGTTGCTTGTCCCAGCAGAGAGGCTGCTAATGATTCCATCAGCTCGTCTCCAGAATAGAGCAGAGCAAATGTCCTCCTTCATGCTATTAGCCTCCTTACTGAATGTCAGGGTTCTACGATATATCTCACTTCCTTTACTCTTTCATGTTACTTGCTTTTTTTGGGGATACATTTTTTTAGATTACACATTCACGGTGATGGTTTGGAAAGGGTTCCATTTTCCTGATTTAGATAATCTCTTACTCCTGTTAAAATCATGGACATTTTTCCTGGTCGTTACTGTTACAGCTTTGATTTGTATTTGTTTTTGAGAAATTGCTTCAGGCGAGTCCGAGCAGCACTTAGGTCTAATATGAGGAACCCTGAGGGCATGCATCATCTTGCATGGAAGGCCAGACTCGATGAAGATGATCGGTGGTCTCTTGTAAAGACATCATGTATAAAATCTTTTGCTCGGTGGGTGGACGAGGGCCCGACCTGACCAAGAATAAAATGACGCACGATGACGTCGGGGGAACGTCCCAATGTCATCGCGCACTTGTGCAATATTTCGGTCAGTGGGTGTGCGCCGGAGTTGGCAGCGCGCCCACCAACAATTAAAAAGCCTATTAAACCCCTTAAAAAGTTAATTAAAATGATTTTTTTACTGCCTATCTAAGCTTACGGTTGGTGGGCAGGCAAAATAGCCAAGCGGCCTTTGCACTTTTTGGAAACCTCATCCACGGATGGGATGAGGTTTCCAAAAGCAAATAAAATCTTTAATTTTTCATAAATAACATGTCCCTGCTCATGTGACAGAGCCACATAAGGGGACACAATTCATTACATTTTATTTTTTTAAATTATCTTTTTCATATGCCTTCATCTTCCTGAGGCAGCAATCTGTCTCAGGGACATAATGAATCGCAAACATGCACAAAGGTCACGTTCGCCCAACTCGCACTACTCCTCCCAACACACAGGCTGCCTATTATGTTTCACCCTGGGTGGACCTGAAATTTCCAGTCAGCAGGAAATTGCCTTCCGGGACCAATGGTGGACAGCGGACATCTTCCAGACTGCCCTCGCCCACACCCGCCGAGCACGCACGCCAAGGGCAAAATTCTGCTCCAAGGTATGGGTGGGTTTTAGAAATGTTTCCTAGTCATTGCTTTTCTGATGCAGGTCCACAGCTCCATTCAAATCAAGTCAACAACTTGTCAATTCATTATCACATCACCTGAGTTCTTACCCAGTACACTCACTGCTATATATTATTCTCACATTCTCGCCCTGTCCAGTACACTCACTGTTATATATAATTCTCACATGCTCCCCCTGTCCAGTAAACTCACTGTTATATATTATTCACACAGGCTCCCCCTGTCCAGTGCACTCACTGTTATATAATATTCGCACATGCTCCTCCTGTCCAGTACACTCAGTTATATATTATTCTCACATGCTACCACTGTACATTACATTCACTGTTTTATATTATTCTCACACGCTCACCCTGTCCAGTACACTCACTATTATATGTTATTCTCACATGCTTCCCTTATCCATTACAATCACTGATATATGTTATTCTCACATGCGCCCCCTGTCCAGTATGCTCACTGTTAAATATTATTCTCACATGCTCCCCTCGCCCAGTACACTCACTGTAATATATTATTCTCACATGCTCCCCCTGTCCAGTACACTCACTGTTATATGTTATTCTCATATGCTCCCCCTGTCCAGTACACTCAGTTTTATTTATTATTCTCACATGCTCCCCCTTTCCAGTACACTCACTGTAATATATTATTCTCACATGCTCCCCCTGTCCTGTACATTCGCTATTATACATTATTCTCACATGCTCTTCCTGTCCAATATATTCGCTGTTATACATTATTCTCACATACTCCCCCTGTCCAGTACACTCACTATTATATATTATTCTCACATGCTCCCCTCGCCCAGTACACTCACTGTAATATATTATACTCACACTCTCCTCCTGTCCTGTACACTCACTGTTATATATTATTCTCATATGCTTCCCCTGTCCAGCACACTCACTGTGATATGTTATTCTCACATGCTCCCGCTGTCCAGCACATTCACTGTGATATATTATTCTCACATGCTCCCTCCGCCCAGTACACTCACGGTTATATATTCTTCTCACATGCTTCCCCTGTCCAGTACATTCCCAGATGTATATTATTCTCACATGCTCCCCTGTCCAGTACATTCACAGATGTATATTATTCTCATATGCACCCCCTGTCCAGTACACTCACTGTGATATATTATTCTCACATGCTCCCCCTTTCCAGTACACTCACAGATGTATATTATTCTCATATGCACCCCCTGTCCAGTACACTCACTGTTATATATTATTCTCACATGCTCCCCTTGTCCAGTACACTCACCGTTATATATTCTTCTCACATAATCCTGCTGTCCAGCACACTCACTGTTATATATTATTCTCACATGCTCCCCTTGTCCAGTACACTCACTGTTATATATTATTCTCACATGCTCCCCCTGTCCTGTACACTCGCTGTTATTTATTATTCTCACATGCTCCCCCTGTCCAGTACACTCACTGTTAAACATTATTCTCACATGCTTCCCCTGTCCAGCACACTCACTGTGATATTTTATTCACACATGCTCCTCCTGTCCAGCACATTCACCGTGATATATTATTCTCACATGATCCCCCTGTCTAGCACATTCACTGTGATATATTATTCTCACATGCTCCCTCCGCCCAGTACACTCCCTGTCATATATTATTTTCACATGCTCTCCCTGACCAGTACACTCATTGTTATGTAATATACTCACATGCTCCCCCTGTCCAGTACACTCACAAATGTATATTATTCTCAGATGCTCCCGCTGTCCAGTACACTCAATGTTTTATATTCTTCTCGCGTGCTCACCCTGCCCAGTACACTCACCGTTATATATTATTCTCACATCCTCCCCTCGCCCAGTACACTCACTGTAATATATTATTCTGACATGCTCCCCCTGTCCAGTACGCTCACTGTTCTGTATTATTCTCACATGCTCCCCCTGTCCAGTACATTCACTGTTATATATTATTCTCTCATGCTCCCTCCACCCAGTACACTCACTGTGATACATTATTCTCACATGTTCCCCCTGTCCAGTACACTCAATGTTATATATTTTTCTCGTGTGCTCACCCTGCCCAGTACCGTCACTGTAATATATTATTCTCACATGCTCCCCTCGCCAAGTACACTCACTGTAATATATTATTCTGACATGCTCCCCCTGTCCAGTACACTCACTGTTCTGTATTATTCTCACATGCTACACCTGTCCAGTACATTCACTGTTATATATTATTTTCTCATGCTCCCTCCGCCCAGTACACTCACTGTTGTATATTATTCTCACATGTTACCTTGTCCAGTACACTCACTGTTATATATCATTCTCAGATGCGCCCCATGTTCAGTACACTCACTGTTATATATTCTTCTCACATGCTATTCTCACATGCTCCCCCGGTCCAGCACATTCACTGTGATATATTATTCTCACATGCTCCCTCCGCCCACTATACTCACTGTCATATATTATTCTCATATGCTCCCCCTGTCTAGTACACTCATTGTTATATATTATTCTCACATGCTCCCTCCGTCCAGTACACTCACTGTTATATATTATTCTCAGATGCTCCCCCTGCCCAGTACACTCACTGTTATATGTTATTCTCACATGCTCCCCCTGTCCTGTACACTCGCTGTTATTTATTATTCTCACATGCTCCCCCTGTCCAGTACACTCACTGTTAAACATTATTCTCACATGCTTCCCCTGTCCAGCACACTCACTGTGATATTTTATTCACACATGCTCCTCCTGTCCAGCACATTCACCGTGATATATTATTCTCACATGATCCCCCTGTCTAGCACATTCACTGTGATATATTATTCTCACATGCTCCCTCCGCCCAGTACACTCCCTGTCATATATTATTTTCACATGCTCTCCCTGACCAGTACACTCATTGTTATGTAATATACTCACATGCTCCCCCTGTCCAGTACACTCACAAATGTATATTATTCTCAGATGCTCCCGCTGTCCAGTACACTCAATGTTTTATATTCTTCTCGCGTGCTCACCCTGCCCAGTACACTCACCGTTATATATTATTCTCACATCCTCCCCTCGCCCAGTACACTCACTGTAATATATTATTCTGACATGCTCCCCCTGCCCAGTACACTCACTGTTATATGTTATTCTCACATGCCCCCCTTGCCCAGTATACTCACTGTAATATATTGTCCTCACATTCTCCTCCTGTCCTGTACACTCCCTGTTATATATTACTCTCACATGCTCCCCCTGTCCAGTACAATCAGTTTTATATATTATTCTCACATTCTTCCCCTGTCCAGCACACTCACTGTGATATATTTTTCTCACAGGCTTCCCCTGTCCAGTACATTCACTGTTGTATGTTATTCTCACATGCTCCCCTTGTCCGGCACACTCACTGTGATATTTTATTCACACCAGCCCCCCTCGCCCAGTATGCTCACTGTAATGTATTATTTTCACATTCTCCTCCTTTCCAGTCAATACACTGTTGTATATTATTCTCACATGCTCTCCCTGTCCGGCACAGTCAGAGTTGTATATAATTCTCACATGCTCCCTCCGTCCAGTACACTCACTGTTATATATTGTTCTGACATGCTCCCCCTGTCCAGTACGCTCACTGTTCTGTATTATTCTCACATGCTCCCCCTGTCCAGTACATTCACTGTTATATATTATTATCTCATGCTCCCTCCACCCTGTACACTCACTGTGATACATTATTCTCACATGTTCCCCCTGTCCAGTACACTCAATGTTATATATTTTTCTCGCGTGCTCACCCTGCCCAGTACAGTCACTGTAATATATTATTCTCACATGCTCCCCTCGCCAAGTACACTCACTGTAATATATTATTCTGACATGCTCCCCCTGTCCAGTACACTCACTGTTCTGTATTATTCTCACATGCTACACCTGTCCAGTACATTCATTGTTATATAATATTCTCTCATGCTCCCTCCACCCAGTACACTCACTGTTGTATATTATTCTCACATGTTACCTTGTCCAGTACACTCACTGTTATATATTATTCTCAGATGCGCCCCATGTTCAGTACACTCATTGTTATATATTCTTCTCACATGCTATTCTCACATGCTCCCCCGGTCCAGCACATTCACTGTGATATATTATTCTCACATGCTCCCTCCGTCCAGTACACTCACTGTTATATATTATTCTCAGATGCCCCCCTTGCCCGGTATACTCACTGTAATATATTGTCCTCACATTCTCCTCCTGTCCTGTACACTCCCTGTTATATATTACACTCACATGCTCCCCCTGTCCAGTACACTCACAGATGTATGTTATTCTCACTTGCTCTGCCTGTCCAGTACCCTCACTGTTATATATTATTCTCAGATGCTCCCCCTGTCAAGTACACTCCCCGTTGTATATAATTCTCACATGCTCCCTCCGTCCAGTACACTCACTGTTATATATTATTCTCAGATGCTCCCCTTGCCCAGTACACTCACTGTTATATGTTATTCTCACATGCCCCCCTTGCCCAGTATACTCACTATAATATATTGTCCTCACATTCTCCTCCTGTCCTGTACACTCCCTGTTATATATTACTCTCACATGCTCCCCCTGTCCAGCACACTCACTGTGATATATTTTTCTCACAGGCTTCCCCTGTCCAGTACATTCACTGTTGTATGTTATTCTCACATGCTCCCCTTGTCCGGCACACTCACTGTGATATTTTATTCACACCAGCCCCCCTCGCCCAGTACACTCACTGTAATGTATTATTTTCACATTCTCCTCCTTTCCAGTCAATACACTGTTGTATATTATTCTCACATGCTCTCCCTGTCCGGCACACTCAGAGTTGTATATAATTCTCACATGCTCCCTCCGTCCAGTACACTCACTGTTATATATTCTTCTCACATTCTCCCCCTGTCCAGTACGCTCACTGTGAAATATTATTCTCACATGCTCCCCCCATCCCGTACACTCACTGTTATATATTATTCCCACATGCTCCCCCTGTCCAGTACACTCACTGTTATATATTATTTTCACATGCTCCCCCTGTTCAGTATACTCACTGTTATATATTAATCTCACATGCTCCCCCTGTCCAATCCACTCACTGTTATATATTATTCTCACATGCTCCCCCTGTCCAGTACACTCACTGTTATATATTAATCTCACATGCTCACCCTGCCCAGTACACTCACTGTAATAAATTATTATCACATGCTCCCCCTGTCCTGTACACTCATTGTTATATATTATTCTCACATGCTCCCCCTGTCCAGTACACTCACTGTTTTATATTATTCTCACATGCTCCCCCCGTCCCGTAAATTCACTGTTATATATTATTCTCATATGCCACCCTGCGCAGTACTCTCATTGTAATATATTCTTCTCACATGCTCTCCCTGCCCTGTACACTCACTGTTATATATTATTCTCATATGCTCCTCCTGTCCAGTACATTCACTGTAATATATTATTTTCACATGCTCTCCCAGTCCAGTACCCTAATTGTTCTATATTATTCTCACATGCTCCCCCTGTCCAGTACACTCCCTGTGATATATTATTCTCACATGCTCCCCCTGTCCGGCACATTCACTGTTGTATATAATTCTCACATGCTCCCTCCGTCCAGTACACCCACGGTTATATATTATTCTCAATTGCTCCCCCTGTCCAGTACACTCAGTTTTATTTATTATTCTCACATGCTCCCCCTATCCAGTACACTCAAGGTTATATATTATTCTCGCATGCTCCCCCTGTCCTGTACACTCACTGTTATATATTCTTCTCACCTGCTCCCCCTGTCCAGTACACTCACTGTTATATATTGTTCTCACTTGCTCCCTCCGCCCAGTAGTCTAACTGTTATATATTATTCTCACATGCTCCCTCCGCCCAGTACACTCAGTGTTATATATTATTCTGACTTGCTCCCCCTGTCCAGTACTCTCACTGTTATATGTTAGTCTGAGATGCTGCCGCTGTCCAGTACACTCAATGTTGTATATTATTCTCACATGCTCCCCTTGTCCGGCACACTAACTGTGACATATTATTCTCATGTGATCCCCTCGCCCAGTACGCTCAATGTAATATATTATTCTCACATGCTCCCCCTGTCCAGTACACTCACTGTTGTATATTATTCTCACATGCTCCTCCTTTCCAGTCCATTCACTGTTGTATATTATTCTCACATGCTCCCCCTATCCGGCACACTCTCTGTTTTATATTCTTCTCACCTGCTCCCCCTGTCCAGTACATTCACTGTTATATATTGTTCTCACTTGCTCCCTCCGCTCAGTAGTCTAAATGTTAATATTATTCTCACATGCTCCCCTCGCCCAGTACACTCATTGTAATATATTATTCTCACAAGCTCCTCCTGTCCAGTACAATCACTGTTGTATATTATTTTCACTTGCTCCCGCGGTCCGGCATACTCAATGCGATGTATTATTCTCACATGCTCCCCTCGCCCAGTACACTCACTGTTATATATTGTTCTCACATGCTTCCCTCGCCCAGTACACTCACTGTTATATATTATTCTCACATGCTCCCACTGTCCAGTACACACACTGCTACATATTATTCTCAGATGTTCTCCCTGTCCAGTACACTCACTGTTATATATTATTCTCACATGCTTCCCATGTCCTGTACACTCACTGTAATATATTATTCTTATGTGCTCCCCCTGTCCAGTACACTCACTGTTATATATTATTCTCACATGCTCCCTCCGCCCAGTACACTCACTGCTGTATATTATTCTCACATGCTCTCCCTGTCCGGCACAGTCACTGTTGTATATTATTCTCACATGCTCACCCTGCCCAGTACACTCACTGTTATATTTTATTCTCAGATGCTCCCCCTGCCCAGAACACTCACTGTTATATGTTATTCTCACATGCTTCCCCTGTCCAGTACACTCAAGGTTATATATTATTCTCACATGCTCACCCTGCCCAGTACCCTCACTGTAATAAATTATTATCACATGCTCCCCGTGTCCTGTACACTCACTGTTATATATTATTCTCACATGCTCCCCCTGTCCAGTATACTCACTGTTATATATTATTCTCACATGCTCCCCCTGTCCAGTACATTCACTGTAATATATTATTGTCACATGCTCTCCCAGTCCAGTACTATAATTGTTCTATATTTTTCTCACATGCTCCCCGTGTCCAGTACGTTCACTGTTGTATATAATTCTCACATGCTCCCTCCGTCCAGTACACCCACGGTTATATATTATTCTCAGTTGCTCCCCCTGCCCAGTACACTCACTGTTATATGTTATTCTCACATGATCCCCCTATCTAGTACACTCAAGGTTATATATTATTCTCACATGCTCCCCCGTCCAGTACACTCACTGTTATATATTCTTCTCATCTGCTCCCCCTGTCCAGTAGTCTAACTGTTATATATTATTCTCACATGCTCCCTTCGCCCAGTACACTCCGTGTTACATATTGTTCTGACATGCTCCCCCTGTCCAGTACTCCCACTGTTATATATTAGTCTGAGATGCTGCCGCTGTCCAGTACACTCAATGTTGTACATTATTCTCACCTGCTCCCCTTGTCCGGCACACTAACTGTGACATATTATTCTCACGTGATCCCCTCGCCCAGTACGCTCACTGTAATATATTATTCTCACAAGCTCCTCCTGTCCAGTACAATCACTGTTGTATATTATTCTCACTTGCTCCCGCTGTCCGGCACACTCAATGCGATGTATTATTCTCACATGCACCCCTCGCCCAGTACACTCACTGTTATATATTATTCTCACATGCTCCCTCTGCCCAGTACACTCATTGTTATATATTATTCTCACATGCTCCCCCTGTCCAGTACACACACTGCAATATATTATTCTCACATGCTCCCCCTGTCCAGTACACTCATTGTTATATATTATTCTCACATGCTCCCCATGTCCTGTACACTCACTGTAATATATTATTCTTACGTGCTCCCCCTGTCCAGTACTCTCACTGTTATATATTTTTCTCACATGCTCCCCCTTTCCAGTACACTCACTGTTATATATTATTCTCACATGCTCCCCCTGTCCAGTACACTCACTGTTGTATAATATTCTCACATGCTCCCGCTGTCCAGTACACTCATTGTTATATATTCTTCTCACATGCTTCCTCTGTCCAGTACACTCACAGATGTATATTATTCTCACATGCTCCCAGTGTCTAGTTCACTCACTGTTATATATTATTCTCACATTCTCCTCCTGTCCTGTACACTCCTTGTTATATATTATTCTCACATGCTCCCCTTGTCCATTACACTCAGTTTTATATATTATCCTTACATGTTCCCCCTTTCCAGTACACTCACTGTTATATATTATTCTCACATGCGCTCCCTGTCCAGTAAACTCACTGTTATATATTATTCTCACATGCTCCCCCAGTCCAGTACACTCACTGTTACATATTATTTTCACATGCTCCCCCTGTCCGTACACTCACAGATGTATGTTATTCTCACATGCTCCCCCTGTCCAGTAAACTCACTGTTATTTATTATTCTCAGATGCTCCCCCTGTCCAGTACACTCATTGTTGTATATTATTCTCTCAAGCTTCCCTCGTCCGGCACACTTAATGTGATATATTATTCTCTTCATGCTCCCCTTGTCCGGCACACTCATTGTGATATTTTATTCACACATGCTCCCCTCGCCCAGTACACTCACTGTAATGTATTATTTTCACATTCTCTTCCTGTGCAGTACATTGACTGTCGTATATTATTCTCACTTGCTCCCCCTATCCGGCACACTCACTGTGATATGTTATTCTCACATGCTACCCTCGCCCAGTACACTCACTGTTATATATTACACTCACATTCTCCTCTTATCCTGTACACTCACTTTTGTATATTATTCTCACATGCTCCCTCCGCCCAGTACACTCACTGTGATAAATTATTTTCACATGCTCCCCCTGTCCAGTACACTCATTGTTATATATTATTCTCACATGCTCACCCTGCCCAGTACCCTCACTGTAATATATTCTTCTCACATGCTCTCCCTGCCCTGTACACTCACTGTGATATATTATTCTCACATGCTCCCCCTGTCCAGTACATTCACTGTAATATATTATTGTCACATGCTCTCCCAGTCCAGTACCCTAATTGTTCTATATTTTTCTCACATGCTCCCCGTGTCCAGTACACTCACTGTTGTATATAATTCTCACATGCTCCCTCCGTCCAGTACACCCACGGTTATATATTATTCTCAGTTGCTCCCCCTGCCCAGTACACTCACTGTTATATGTTATTCTCACATGATCCCCCTATCTAGTACACTCAAGGTTATATATTATTCTCACATGCTCCCCCGTCCAGTACACTCACTGTTATATAGTCTTCTCATCTGCTCCCCTGTCCAGTAGTCTAACTGTCATATATTATTCTCACATGCTCCCTTCGCCCAGTACACTCCGTGTTATATATTATTCTGACATGCTCCCCCTGTCCAGTACTCCCACTGTTATATATTAGTCTGAGATGCTGCCGCTGTCCAGTACACTCAATGTTGTACATTATTCTCACCTGCTCCCCTTGTCCGGCACACTAACTGTGACATATTATTCTCATGTGATCCCCTCGCCCAGTACGCTCACTGTAATATATTATTCTCACAAGCTCCTCCTGTCCAGTACAATCACTGTTGTATATTATTCTCACTTACTCCCGCTGTCCGGCACACTCCATGCGATGTATTATTCTCACATGCTCCCCTCGCCCAGTACACTCACTGTTATATATTATTCTCACATGCTCCCTCTGCCCAGTACACTCATTGTTATATATTATTCTCACATGCTCCCCCTGTCCAGTACACACACTGCAATATATTATTCTCAGATGCTCCCCCTGTCCAGTACACTCATTGTTATATATTATTCTCACATGCTCCCCATGTCCTGTACACTCACTGTAATATATTATTCTTACGTGCTCCCCCTGTCCAGTACTCTCACTGTTATATATTTTTCTCACATGCTCCCCCTTTCCAGTACACTCACTGTTATATATTATTCTCACATGCTCCCCCTGTCCAGTACACTCACTGTTGTATAATATTCTCACATGCTCCCGCTGTCCAGTACACTCATTGTTATATATTCTTCTCACATGCTTCCTCTGTCCAGTACACTCACAGATGTATATTATTCTCACATGCTCCCAGTGTCTAGTTCACTCACTGTTATATATTATTCTCACATTCTCCTCCTGTCCTGTACACTCCTTGTTATATATTATTCTCACATGCTCCCCTTGTCCATTACACTCAGTTTTATATATTATCCTTACATGTTCCCCCTTTCCAGTACACTCACTGTTATATATTATTCTCACATGCGCTCCCTGTCCAGTAAACTCACTGTTATATATTATTCTCACATGCTCCCCCAGTCCAGTACACTCACTGTTACATATTATTTTCACATGCTCCCCCTGTCCGTACACTCACAGATGTATATTATTCTCACATGCTCCCCCTGTCCAGTAAACTCACTGTTATTTATTATTCTCAGATGCTCCCCCTGTCCAGTACACTCATTGTTGTATATTATTCTCTCAAGCTTCCCTCGTCCGGCACACTTAATGTGATATATTATTCTCTTCATGCTCCCCTTGTCCGGCACACTCATTGTGATATTTTATTCACACATGCTCCCTTCGCCCAGTACACTCACTGTAATGTATTATTTTCACATTCTCTTCCTGTGCAGTACATTGACTGTCGTATATTATTCTCACTTGCTCCCCCTATCCGGCACACTCACTGTGATATGTTATTCTCACATGCTACCCTCGCCCAGTACACTCACTGTTATATATTACACTCACATTCTCCTCTTATCCTGTACACTCACTTTTGTATATTATTCTCACATGCTCCCTCCGCCCAGTACACTCACTGTGATAAATTATTTTCACATGCTCCCCCTGTCCAGTACATTCACTGTTGTATATTATTCTTACATGCTCCTCTTGTCCCGCATACTCACTGTGATATTTTATTCACACATGCTCCCCTCGCCCAGTACGCTCACTGTAATATATTATTTTCACATTCTCCTCCTTTCCAGTCGATACACTGTTGTATATTATTCTCACATGCTCCTCCTGTCCGGCACACTCACTGTTATATGTTATTTTCAGATGCTCCCCATGCCCAGTACACTCATTGTTATATGTTATTCTCACTTGCTTCCCCTGTCCAGTACACTCACTGTTATATATTATTCTCACATGCTCACCGTGTCCAGTACCCTCACTGTAATAAATTATTCTCACATGCTCCCTCTGTCCAGCACATTCACTGTGAAATATTATTCTAACATGCTCCCTCCGCCCAGTAATCTCCCTGTTATGTATTATTTTCACATGCTACCCCTGTCCAGTACACCCATTGTTACATATTATTCTCACATGCTCTCCCTGTCCAGTACACTCACAGATGTATATTATTCTCACATGCTCCCCCTGTCCAGTACATTCACTGTTATATATTATTCTCAGATGCTCCCCCTGTCCAGTACACTCACTGTTATAGATTATTCTCTCAAGCTTCCCTCGTCCGGCATACTCAATGTGATATATTATTCTCTTCATGCTCCCCTTGTCCGGCATACTCACTGTGATATTTTATTCACACATGCTCTCCTCGCCCAGTACACTCACTGTAATGTATTATTTTCACATTCTCCTCCTGTGCAGTACATTCACTGTTGTATATTATTCTCACATGCTACCCCTGTCCGGCACACTCACTGAGATATATTATTCTCACATGCCCCCCTCGCCCAGTACACTCACTGTTATATATTACTCTCCCATTCTCATCTTGTCCTGTACACTCACTTTTGTATATTATTCTGAGATGCTCCCCCTGTCCAGTACACTCACTGTTATATTTTATCCTCACTTGCTTCCCCTGTTCAGTACACTCACTGTTTTATATTATTCTCACATGCTCCCTCCCCCCAGTACACTCACTGTTATATATTATTCTCACATGCTCCCCCTGTCCAGTACACTCACTGTTATATATTATTTTCGCATGCTCCCCCTGTCCAGTACTCTCATTGTTATATATTATTCTCACCTGCTCCCCCTGTGCAGTACACTCACAGATGTATATTATTCTTACATGCTCCCCCTGTCCAGTACACTCCCTGTGATATATTATTCTCACATGCTCCCCCTGTGCAGCACATTCACTGTGATATATTATTCTCAGATGCTCCCCCCGCCCAGTACTCTCCCTGTAATATATTATTTTCACGTGCTCCCCCTGTCCAGTACACTCATTGTTGTATATTATTCTCACATGCTCCCCCTGTCCGTACTCTCACAGATGTATACTATTCTCACATGCTCCCCCTGTCCAGTAAACTCACTGTTATTTATTATTCTCAGATGCTCCCCCTGCCCAGTACACTCATTGTTGTATATTATTCTCTCAAGCTTCCCTCGTCCGGCACACTTAATGTGATATATTATTCTCTTCATGCTCCCCTTGTCCGGCACACTCATTGTGATATTTTATTCACACATGCTCCCCTCGCCCAGTACACTCACTGTAATGTATTATTTTCACATTCTCTTCCTGTGCAGTACATTCACTGTCGTATATTATTCTCACTTGCTCCCCCTATCCGGCACACTCACTGTGATATGTTATTCTCACATGCTACCCTCGCCCAGTACACTCACTGTTATATATTACACTCACATTCTCCTCTTATCCGGCACACTCACATGTGTTTATAATTCTCACATGCTCCGTCCGTCCAGTACACTCACTATTATATGTTATTTTCAGATGCTCCCCATGCCCAGTACACTCATTGTTATATGTTATTCTCACTTGCTTCCCCTGTCCAGTACACTCACTGTTATATATTATTCTCACATGCTCACCGTGTCCAGTATCCTCACTGTAATAAATTATTCTCACATGCTCCCCCTGTCCAGTACACTCACTGTTATATATTATTCTCACATGCTCCCCCTGTCCCGTACATTCACTGTTATATATTATTCTCACGTGCTCCCTCCGCCCAGTACAATCACTGTAATATATTATTCTTACATTCTCCTCCTGTCCAGTACACTCACTTTTATATATCATTCTCAAATGCCCCCCTGTCCAGTGCACACACTGTAATATATTATTCTGTCATGCTCCCCCTGTCCAGTACACTCAATGATCTATAATATTCTCAAATGCTTCCCCTGTCCAGTATTCTCAATGTTATATATTCTTCTTACATGCTCCCCCTGTCCAGTATACTCACAGATGTATATTATTTTCACATGCTCCCCCTGTCCAGTACCCTCACTGTTATATATTATTCTCAGATGCTCCCTCTGACCAGTACACCCCCTGTTGTATATTATTCTCCCGTGCTCCCATTGTCCAGCACACTCAATGATATATATTCTTCTCGTGTGCTCACCCTGCCCAGAACACTCACTGTTATATATTATTCTCACATGCTCCCCTTCTCCGGCACACTCACTGTTATATATTATTCTCACATTCTCCCCCTGTCCAGTACGCTCACTGTGATCTGTTATTCTCACATGCTCCCCCTGTCCAGTACACTCACTGTTATATATTATTTTCACATGCTCCCCCTGTCCAGTACACTCAATGATCTATATTATTCTCATATGCTTCCCCTGTCCAGTACACTTAATGTTATATATTACTCTCACATTCTCCCCTTGTCCTGTACACTCACTCTTGTATATTATTCTCACATGGTCCGTCCGCCCTGGACCCTCACTGTGATAAATTATTTTCACATGCTCCTCCTGTCCAGTACACTCACAGATGTACATTATTCTCACATGCTCCCCTGTCCAGTACACTCAGTGTTATATATTATTCTCAGATGCTCCCCCTGTCCAGTACTCCCCCTGTTGTATATTATTCTCACATGCTCCCCTTGTCTGGCACACTTGCTGTTATATATTATTCTCACATGCTCCTCCTGTCCTGTACATTCGCTGTTATACATTATTCTCACATGCTCCCCTTGCCCAGTACACTCACTGTGATATTTTATGCACACATGTTCCCCTCGCCCAGTACAATCCATGTAATGTATTATTTTCACATTCTCCTCCTGTCCAGTACATTCACTGTTGTATATTATTCTTACATGCTCCCTGTGTCCGGCACACTCACTGTGATATATTATTCTCACATGCTCCCCTCGCACAGTACACTCACTGTTATCTATTATTCTCACATTCTCCCTCTGTCCAGTACGCTCACTGTGATATATTATCCTCATATGCTCCCCTTGTCCGGCACACTCACTGTTATATATTATTCTCACATGCTCCTCCTGTCCTGTACATTCACTGTTATAAATTATTCTCACATGCTCCCCTTGCCCAGTACGCTCACTGTAATATTTTGTCCTCACATTCTCCTCCTGTCCTGTACACTCCCGGTTATATATTACTCTCACTTGCTCCCCCTGTCCTGTACACTCACTGTTATATATTATTCTCACATGCTTCCCCTTCCAGCACACTCACTGTGATATATTATTCTGACATGCTCTCTCCGCCCAGTACACACACTATTATATATTGTTCTCACATGCTCCCCCTGTCCAGTACACTCATTGTTATATGTTATTCTCAGATGCTCCCCCTCTCCAGTACATTCACTGTTGTATATTATTCTTACATGCTCCTCTTGTCCCGCATACTCAGTGTGATATTTTATTCACACATGCTCCCCTCGCCGAGTACACTCGCTGTAATATATTATTTTCACATCCTCCTCCTTTTCAGTCGATACACTGTTGTATATTATTCTCACATGCTCCTCCTGTCCGGCACACTCACATGTGTTTATAATTCTCACATGCTCCGTCCATCCAGTACACTCACTGTTCTATGTTATTTTCAGATGCTCCCCATGCCCTGTACACTTATTGTTATATGTTATTCTCACTTGCTTCCCCTGTCCAGTACACTCACTGTTATATATTATTCTCACATGCTCACCGTGTCCATTACCCTCACTGTAATAAATTATTCTCACATGCTCCCCCTGTCCAGTACACTCACTGTTATATATTATTCTCACATGCTCCCCCTGTCCCGTACATTCACTGTTATATATTATTCTCACATTCTCCTCCTGTCCAGTACACTTACTGTTATATATCATTCTCAAATGCCCCCCTGTCCAGTACACTCAATGTAATATATTATTCTGACATGCTCCCCCTGTCCAGTACACTCAATGATCTATATTATTCTCATATGCTTCCCCTGTCCAGTATTCTCAATGTTACATATTCTTCTAACATGCTCCCCCTGTCCAGTATACTCACAGATGTATATTATTCTCACATGCTCCCCCAGTCCAGTACCCTCACTGTTATATATTATTCTCAGATGCTCCCTCTGACCAGTACACCCCCTGTTGTATATTATTCTCACATGCTCCCCTTGTCCGGCACACTCAATGATATATATTATTCTAACATGCTCCACGTGTCCGGCACACTCACTGTTATATATTATTCTCAAATTCTCCTCCTGTCCTGCACATTCATTGTTATACATTATTCTCACATGGTCCCCTTGCCCAGTATACTCACTGTAATATATTGTCCTCACATTCTCCTCCTGTCCTATACACTCCCTGTTTTATATTACTCTTACTTGCTCCCCCTGTCCAGTACACTCACTGTTATATATTATTCTCAGAAGCTCCTCCTGTCCAGTAAACTCACCGTTATATATTCTTCCCACATGCTCCCCCTGTCCAGTACACTCAATGATCTATATTATTCTCATATGCTCCCCCTGTCCAGTTCACTCAATGTTATATATTCTCCTTACATGCTCCCACTGTCCAGTACACTCACAGATGTATATTATTCTCACATGCTCCCTCCGCCCAGTACACACACTGTGATAATTTATTTTCACATTTTCCCCCTGTCCAGTACACTCAATGTTATATATTCTTCTCGCGTGCTCACCCTGCCCAGTACACTCACTGTAATATGTTATTCTCTCATGCTCCCGCTGACCATTTCACTCACTGTTGTATATTATTCTCAAATGCTCCCCCTGTTCAGTACACTCACAGTTGTATATTATTCTCACATGCTCTACTTTTCCGGCAGACTAACTGTGATATATTATTCTCAAATGCTCCCCTCGCCCAGTACACTCACGGTAATATATTATTCTCATATTCTCCTCCTGCCCAGTACACTCACTGTAATATATTATTCTGACATGGTCCCCCTGTCCAATACACTCAATGATCTATATTATTCTCATTTGCTCCCCCTGTCCAGTAAACTCAATGTTATATATTCTTCTTACATGCTCCGACTGTCCAGTACACTCACAGATGTATATTATTCTCACATGCTCCCCCTGTCCGGTACACTCACTGTTATATATTATTCTTAGATGCTCCCCCTGTCCAGTACACCCCCTGTTGTATAGTATTCTCACATGCTCCCCGTGTCCGGCACACCCAATGATATATATTATTCTAACATGCTCCCCTTGTCCAGCGCACTCACTGTTACATTTTGTCCTCACATTCTCCTCCTGTCCT
Organism: Carcharodon carcharias; assembly: GCF_017639515.1. NCBI lineage: Eukaryota > Metazoa > Chordata > Chondrichthyes > Lamniformes > Lamnidae > Carcharodon > Carcharodon carcharias. Next base: position 98,412,954 of record NC_054473.1, on the reverse strand, counting down.
GTACACTCCCTGTTATATATTATTCTCACATGCTTCCCCTGTCCAATACACTCACTGTTATATATTATTCTCACATGCTTCCCCTGTCCAATACACTCACTGTCATATATTATTCTCACATGCTTCCCCTGTCCAGCACACTCACTGTGATATATTATTCCCACAAGCTCCCTCCGCCCAGTACACACACTATTATATATTATTCTCACATGGTCCCCCTGTCCATTACACTCACTGTTACATATTATTCTCACATGCTCCCCCTGACCAGTTCACTCACTGTTATATATTATTCTCAAATGCTCCACCTGTCCAGTACACTCACAGTTGTATATTATTCTCACATGCTCCCCTTTTCCGGCACACTAACTGTGATAAATTAATCCCACATGGTCCCCTCGCCCAGTACACTCACTGTAATATATTATTATCATATTCTCCTCCTGCCCAGTACATTCACTGTAATATATTATTCTCACATGCTCCCCCTGTCCAGTACACTCAATGATCTATATTATTCTCATATGCTTCCCCTGTCCAGTACACTTAATGTTATATATTACTCTCACGTTCTCCCCTTGTCCTGTACACTCACTTTTGTATATTATTCTCACATGCTCCCTCCGCCCAGGTCACTCACTGTGATAAATTATTCTCACATGCTCCCCTGTCCAGTACACTCAGTGTTATATATTATTCTCAGATGCTCCCCCTGTCCAGTACGCCCCCTGTTGAATATTATTCTCACATGCTCCCCTTGTCCGGCACACTCGCTGTTATATATTATTCTCACATGCTCCTCCAGTCCTGTACATTCATTATTATACATTATTCTCACATGCTCCCCTTGCCCAGTACATTCACTCTGATATTTTATTCACACATGTTCCCTTGCCCAGTACAATCTATGTAATGTATTATTTTCACATTCTCCTCCTGTCCAGTACGTTCACTGTTGTATATTATTCTCACATGCTCCCTGTGTCCGGCACACTCACTGTGATATATTATTCACACATGCTCCCCTCACCCAGTACACTAACTGTTATATATTACTCACATTCTCCCCTTGTCCTGTACGCTCACTTTTGTATATTATTCTCACATGCTCCCTCCGCCCAGTACACTCACTGTGATAAATTATTTTCACATGCTCCCCCTGTCCAGTACACTCAATTTTATATATTCTTCTCGCGTGCTCACCCTGCCCAGTACACTCACTGTTATATATTCTTCTTACATGCTCCCCCTGTCCAGTACACTTACTCTTGTATATTATTCTCACATGCTCTCCTTCTCCGGCACACTCACTGTGATATATTATTCTCACATGGTACCCTTGCCCGGTACCCTCACTGTTATATATTATTCTCACATTCTCCCCCTTTCCAATACGCTCACTGTGATATATTATTCTCACATGCTCCCCCTGTCCAGTACACTCACTGTTATATATTATTTTCACATGCTCCCCCTGTCCAGTATACTCATTGTTATATATTATTCTCACCTGCTCCCCCTGTCCAACACATTCACTGTGATATATTATTCTCAGATGCTCCATCCGCCCAGTACTCTCCCTGTAAAATATTATTCTCACCTGCTCCCTCTGCCCAGTACACTCACTGTTATATATTATTCTCATATTCTCCCCCTGTCCTGTAGGCTCACTGTGTTATATTATTCTCACATGCTCCCCCTGTCCAATACACTCACCGTTATATATTATTTTAACATGCTTTCCCTGTCCAGTGCACTCATTGTTATATATCATTCTCACCTGCTCCCCCTGTGCAGTGCACTCACAGATGTATATTATTGTCATGTGCTCCCCCTGTCCAGTACACTCACTGTTGTATATTATTCTCTCAAGCTTCCTTCGTCCAGCACACTCAATGTGATATATTATTCTCTTCATGCTCCCCTTGTCCGGCACACTCACTGTGATATATTATTAACTAATGCTGCCCTCGCCCAGTACACTCACTGTAATTTATTATTTTCACATTCTCCTCCTGTGCAGTACATTCACTGTTGTATATTATTCTCACATGCTCCCCCTGTCCGGCACACTCACTGTGATATATTATTCTCATGCTCCCCTCGCCCAGTACACTCACTGTTATATATTACTCTCACATTCTCCTCTTGTACTATAGACTCACTTTTGTATATTATTCTCACATGCTCCCTCAACCCGGTACAATCTTTGTGATAAATTATTTTCACATGCTCCCCCTGTCCAGTTCACTCAAAGTTATATATTCTTCTTGCGTGCTCACCCTGCCCAGTACACTCACTGTTATATATTATTCTCAGATGCTCATCCTGTCCAGTACACTCACTGTTATATATTATTCCCACATGCTCCCCCTGTCCTGTACACTCATTATTCTATATTATTCTCACAAGCTCCCCCTGACCAGTTCACTCACTGTGAAATATTATTCTCACATGCTCCCCATGTCCAGTACATTCACTTTTATATATTATTTTCACATGCTCTCCCTGTCCAGTACACTCATTATTATATATTTTTTTCACCTGCTCCCCTGTGCAGTACATTCACAGGTGTATATTATTCTCACATGCTAACCCTGTCCAGTACACTCACTGTGATATATCATTCTCACATGCTCCCCCTGTTCAGCACATTCACTGTGATATATTATTCTCAGATGCTCCCTCCACCCAGTACTGTCCCTGTAATATATTATTTTCACATGCTCCCCCTGTCCAGTACACTCAATCTTGTATATTATTCTCACATTCTCCTCCTTTCCAGTACACTCACTGTGATATATCATTCTCAAGTGCACCCCTGTCCAGTACACTCACTGCAATATATTATTCTAATTTGCTCCCCCTGTCCAGTACACTCAATGATCTATATTATTCTCATATGCTCCCCCTGTCCAGTATTCTCAATGTTATATATTCTTCTTACATGCTCCCCCTGTCCAGTATACTCACAGATGTATATTATTCTCACATGCTCCCCCTGTCCAGTACCCTCACTGTTATATATTACTCTCAGATGCTCCCCCTGTCCAGTACACCCCCTGTTGTATATTATTCTCACATGCTCCCATTGTCCAGCACACTCAATGATATATATTATTCTAACATGTTCCACATGTCCGGCACACTCACTGTTATACATTATTCTCACATGCTCCCCTTGCCCAGTATACTCACTGTAATATATTGTCCTCACATTCTCCTCCTGTCCTATACACTCCCTGTTTTATATTACTCTCACTTGCTCCCCCTGTCTAGTACACTCACTGTTATATATTATTCTCAGAAGCTCCTCCTGTCCAGTAAACTCACCGTTATATATTCTACCCACATGCTCCCCCTGTCCAGTACACTCATTGTTCTATATTATTCTCACATGCTCCCCCTGACCAGTTCACTCACTGTTATATATTATTCTCAAATGCTCCCCCTGTCCAGTACACTCACAGTTGTAATTTATTCTCACATGCTCTACTTTTCCAGCACACTAACTGTGATATATTATTCTCACATGCTCCCCTCGCCCAGTACACTCACTGTAATATATTATTCTCATATTCTCCTCCTGCCCAGTACACTCACTGTAATATATTATTCTGACATGGTCCCCCTGTCCAGTACACTTAATAATCTATATTATTCTCATATACTCCCCCTGTCCAGTTCACTCAATGTTATATATTCTTCTTACATGCTCCCACTGTCCAGTACACTCACAGATGTATATTATTCTCACATGCTCCCCCTGTCCAGCACACTCACTGTGATATATTATTCTCATGCTCCCCTCGCCCAGTACACTCACTGTTCTATATTACTCTCACATTCTCCTCTTGTCCTGTACACTCACTTTTGTATATTATTCTCACATGCTCCCTCCGCCCAGTACACTCACTGTGATAAATTATTTTCACATGCTCCCCCTGTCCAGTACACTCAATGCTATATATTCTTCTCGCGTGCTCACCCTGCCCAGTACACTCACTGTAACATATTATTCTCTCATGCTCCCGCTGACCATTTCACTCACTGTTGTATATTATTCTCAAATGCTCCCCCTGTCCAGTACACTCACAGTTGTATATTATTCTCACATGCTCTACTTTTCCGGCACACTAACTGTGATATATTATTCTCAAATGCTCCCCTCGCCCAGTACACTCACTGTAATATATTATTCTCATATTCTCCTCCTGCCCAGTACACTCACTGTAATATATTATTCTGACATGGTCCCCCTGTCCAATACACTCAATGATCTATATTATTCTCATATGCACCCCCTGTCCAGTAAACTCAATGTTATATATTATTCTCACATGCTCCCCTTGTCCGGCACACTCAATGATATATATTATTCTAACATGCTCCCCTTGTCCGGCACACTCACTGTTATATATTATTCTCACATGCTCCTCCTGTCCTGTACATCCACTGTTATACATTATTCTCACATGCTCCCCTTGCCCAGTACACTCATTGTAATATTTTGTCCTCACACTCTCCTCCTGTCCTGTACACTCCCGGTTATATATTACCGTCCCTTTCTCCCCCTGTCCCGTACACTCACTGTTATATATTATTCTCACGTGCTCCCTCTGTCCAATACACTCACTGTGATATATTATTCTCACAGGCTCCCCCTGTCTAGCACATTCACAGTGATATATTATTCCTTCAAGCTCCCCCTGCCCAGTACACTCACTGTTATATATTATTTTCACATGCTCCCCCTGTCCAGTACACTCATTGTTCTATATTATTCTCACATGCTCCCCCTGTCCAGTTCACTCACTGTTATATATTATTCTCAAATGCTTCCCCTGTTCAGTACACTCACAGTTGTATATTAGTCTCACATACTCCCCTTTTCCGGCACACTAACTGTGATAAATTAATCCCGCATGATCCCCTCGCCCAGTACACTCACTGTAATATATTATTATCATATTATCCTCCTGCCCGAAACACTCACTGTAATATATGATTCTGACATGGACCCCCTGTCCAGTACACTCAATGATCTATATTATTCTCATATGCTTCCCTGTCCAGTACAATCAATGTTATAAATTCTTCTTACATGCTCCCCCTGTCCAGTACACTCACTGTTATATATTATTCTCAGTTGATTCCCCTGTCCAGTACACCCCCTGTTGTATAGTATTCTCACATGCTCCCCTTGTCCGGCACACTCAATGATATTATTATTCTCACATGCTCCCCTTGTCTGGCACACTCAATGATATATATTATTCTAACATGCTCCCCTTGTCCAGCACACTCACTGTTATATATTATTCTCACATGCTCCTCCTGTCCTGTACATTCACTGTTATACATTATTCTCACATGCTCCCCTTGCCCAGTACACTCACTGTAATATTTTGTCCTCACATTCTCCTCCTGTCCTGTACACTCCCTGTTATATATTATTCTCACATGCTCTCGTTGTCCTGTACATTCACTGTAATACATTATTCTCACATGCTCCCCTTGCCCAGTACACTCACTGTAATATTTTGTCCTCACATTCTCCTCCTGTCCTGTACACTCCCTGTTATATATTATTCTCACATGCTTCCCCTTTCCAATACACTCACTGTTATATATTATTCTCACATGCTCCCCCTGTCCAATACACTCACTGTTATATATTATTCGCACAGGCTCCCCCTGTCTAGCACATTCACTGTGATATATTATTCCCACAAGGTCCCTCCGCCCAGTACACTCACTATTATATATTATTCTCACATGCTCCCCCTGTCCAGTACACTCATTGTTCTATATTATTCGCACATGCTCCCCTCGCCCAGTACACTCACTGTAATATATTATTATCATATTCTCCTCCTGCCCAGTACACTCACTGTGATATTTTATTCACTCATGTTACCCTCACCCAGTACAATCCATGTAATGTATTATTTACACATACTCCTCCTCTCCAGTACATTCACTGTTGTATATTATTCTCACATGCTCCCTGTGTCCGGCACACTCACTGTGATATATTATTCTCACATGCTCCCCCTGTCCAGCACATTCACTGTGATATATTATTCTCAGATTCTCCCTCCGCCCAGTACTCTCCCTGTAATATATTATTTTCACATTCTCCTCCTGTGCAGTATATTCACTGTTGTATATTATTCTCACATGCTCCCCCTGTCCGGCACACCCACTGTGATCTATTAGTCTCATGCTCCCCTCGCCCAGAACACTCACTGTTATATATTACTCTCACATTCTCCTCTTGTCCTGTATACTCACTTTTGTATATTATTCTCACGTGCTCCCTTGGCCCAGTACACTCACTGTGATAAATTATTTTCACATGCTCCTCCTGTCCAGTTCACTCAATGTTATATATTCTTCCTACATGCTCCCCCTGTCCAGTACACTCAATGATCTATATTATTCTCACATGCTCCCCCTGTCCAGTACACTTACTCTTGTATATTATTCTCACATGCTCCCCCTGTCCAGTACACTTACTGATGTATATTATTCTCATATGCTCTCCTACTCCGGCACACTCAATGTGATACATTATTCTCACATGGTATCCTTGCCCGGTATACTCACTGTTATATATTATTCTCACATTCTCCCCCTGTTCAGTACGCTCACTGTGATATATTATTCTCACATGCTCCCCCTGTCCCGTACACTCACTGTTATATATTATTTTAACATGCTTCCCCTGTCCAGTACACTCATTGTTATATATTATTCTCACCTGCTCCCCCTGTGCAGTATACTCACAGATGTATATTATTCTTACATGCTCCCCCTGACCAGTACACTCACTGTGATATATTATTCTCACATGCTCCCCCTGTCCAGCACATTCACTGTGATATATTATTCTCTCAAGCTTCCCTCGTCCGGCATACACAATGTGATATATTATTCTCACATGCTCCCCTTGTCCGGCACACTCACTATGATATTTTATTCAGACATGCTCCCCATGTCCAGTACACTCGTTGTTCTATATTATTCTCACATGCTCCCCCTGACCAGTTCACTCACTGTTATATATTATTCTCAAATACTTGCCCTGTCCAATACACTCACAGTTGTATATTATTCTCACATGCTCTACTTTTCCAGCACACTAACTGTGATATATTATTCTCACATGCTCCCCTCACCCAGTACACTCACTGTAATATATTATTCTCATATTCTCCTCCTGCCCGGTACACTCACTGTAATATATTATTCTGACATGGTCCCCCTGTCCAGTACAGTCAATGATCTATATTATTCTCAGATGCTCCCCCTGTCCAGTAAACTCAATGTTATATATTCTTCTTACATGCTCCCACTGTCCAGTACACTCACAGATGTATATTATTTTCACATGCTCCCCCTGTCCAGTACACTTACTGTTGTATTTTATTCTCACATGCTCCCCTTCTCCGGCACACTCACTGTGATATATTATTCTCACATGCTACCATTGCCCGGACCCTCACTGTTATATATTCTTCTCACATTCTCCCCCTGTCCAGTACGCTTACTGTGATATATTATTCTCACATGCTCCCCCTGCCTCATACACTCACTGTTATATATTATTTTCACATGCTCCCCCTGACCAGTACACTCATTGTTATAAATTATTCTCACCTGCTCCCCCTGTCCAGTACACTCACTGTTGTATATTATTCTCTCAAGCTTCCCTCTCCGGCACACTCAATGTGATATATTATTCTCTTCATGCTCCCCTTGTCCGGCACACTCACTGTGATATATTATTAACACATGCTCCCCTCGCCCAGTACACTCACTGTAATTTATTATTTTCACATTCTCCTCCTGTGCAGTACATTCACTGTTGTATATTATTCTCACATGCTCCCCCTGTCCGGCACACCCACTGTGATCTATTAGTCTCATGCTCCCCTCGCCCAGAACACTCACTGTTATATATTACTCTCACATTCTCCTCTTGTCCTGTATACTCACTTTTGTATATTATTCTCACGTGCTCCCTTGGCCCAGTACACTCACTGTGATAAATTATTTTCACATGCTCCTCCTGTCCAGTTCACTCAATGTTATGTATTCTTCCTACATGCTCCCCCTGTCCAGTACACTCAATGATCTATATTATTCTCAAATGCTCCTCCTGTCCAGTACTCAATGTTATATATTCTTCTTACATGCTCCCCCTGTCCAGTACACTTACTGTTGTATATTACTTTCACAATCTCCCCTTGTCCTGTACACTCACTTTTGTACATTATTCTCACATGCTCCCTCCACCCAGTACACTCACTGTGATAAATTATTTTCACATGCTCCCCTTGTCCAGTACACTCAATGTTATATATTCTTCTCGCGTGCTCACCCTGCCCAGTACACTCACTGTTATATATTCTTCTTACATGCTCCCCCTGTCCAGTACACTTACTCTTGTATATTATTCTCACATGCTCCCCCTGTCCAGTACACTTACTGATGTATATTATTCTCATATGCTCTCCTACTCCGGCACACTCAATGTGATACATTATTCTCACATGGTATCCTTGCCCGGTATACTCACTGTTATATATTATTCTCACATTTTCCCCCTGTTCAGTACGCTCACTGTGATATATTATTCTCACATGCTCCCCCTGTCCCGTACACTCACTGTTATATATTATTTTAACATGCTTCCCCTGTCCAGTACACTCATTGTTATATATTATTCTCACATTCTCCTCTTGTCCTGTATACTCACTTTTGTATATTATTCTCACGTGCTCCCTTGGCCCAGTACACTCACTGTGATAAATTATTTTCACATGCTCCTCCTGTCCAGTTCACTCAATGTTATATATTCTTCCTACATGCTCCCCCTGTCCAGTACACTCAATGATCTATATTATTCTCAAATGCTCCTCCTGTCCAGTACTCAATGTTATATATTCTTCTTACATGCTCCCCCTGTCCAGTACACTCATTGTTCTATTTTATTCTCTCATGCTCCCCCTGTCCAGTACACTCACTGTTGTATATTATTCTCACGTGCTCTACTTTCCAGGCACACTAACTGTGATATATTATTCTCACATGCTCCCCTCACCCAGTACACTCACTGAAATATATTATTCTCATATTCTCCTCCTGCCCAGTACACTCACTGTAATATATTATTCTGACATGGTCCCCCTGTCCAGTACACTCAATGTTATATATTCTTCTTACATGCTCCCACTATCCAGTATGCTCACATATGTATATTATTTTCACATGCTCCCCCGTCCGGTACACTCAATGTTATATATATTCTTCTCGCGTGCTCACCCTGCCCAGTACACTCACTGTTATATATTATTCTCACATGCTCCCCCTGTCCAGTACACTTACTGTTGTATATTATTCTCACATATCCCTTTCTCCGGCACACTCACTGTGATATATTATTCTCACATGCTACCCTTGCCCGGTACACTCACTGTTATATATTCTTCTCACATTCTCCCCCTGTCCAGTACGCTCACTGTGAAATATTATTCTCACATGCTCCACCCGTCCCGTACACTCACTGTTATATATTATTCCCACATGCTCCCCCTGTCCAGTACACTCACTGTTATATATTATTTTCACATGCTCCCCCTGTTCAGTATACTCACTGTTATATATTAATCTCACATGCTCCCCCTGTCCAATCCACTCACTGTTATATATTATTCTCACATGCTCCCCCTGTCCAGTACACTCACTGTTCTATATTAATCTCACATGCTCGCCCTGTCCAATCCACTCACTGTGATATATTATTCTCGCAGGCTCCCCCTGTCTAGCACATTCACTGTTATACATTATTCTCACATGCTCCTCCTGTCCTATACATTCACTGTTATATATTATTCTCACAAGCTCCCCTTGCCCAGTACACTCACTGTGATATTTTACTCACACGTGTTCCCCTCACCCAGCACAATCACTGTAATGTATTCTTTTCACATTCTCCTCCTGTGCAGTACATTCACTGTTGTATATTTTTCTCACAAGCACCCCCTGTCCGGCACACACACTGTGATATATTATTCTCATGCTCCCCTCGCCCAGTACACTCACTGCTATATATTACTCTCACATTCTACTCTTGTCCTGTACACTCACTTTTGTATATTATTCTCACATGCTCCCTCGGCCTAGTACACTCACCGTGATAAATTATTTTCACATGCGCCCCCTGTCCAGTACACTCAATGTTAGATATTCTTCTCGCGTGCTCACCCTGCCCAGTACACTCACTGTAATATATTATTCTCAGATGCTCCTCCTGTCCAGTACACTCGTTGTATATTATTCTCACATGCTCCCCCTGACCAGTTCACTCACTGTTATATATTATTCTCAAATGCTCCCCCTGTCCAATACACTCACAGTTGTATATTATTCTCACATGCTCTACTTTTCCGGCACACTAACTGTGATATATTATTCTCACATGCTCCCCTCACCCAGTACACTCACTGTAATATATTATTCTCATATTCTCCTCCTGCCCGGTACACTCACTGTAATATATTATTCTGACATGGTCCCCCTGTCCAGTACACTCAATGATCTATATTATTCTCATATGCTCCCCCTGACAAGTGCACTCAATGTTATATATTCTTCTTACATGCTCCCTATGTCCAGTACACTCACAGATGTATATTATTTTCACATGCTCCCCCTGTCCAGTACACTCAATGTTATATATATTCTTCTCACGTGCTTACCCTGCCCAGTACACTCAGTGTGATATATTATTCTCACATGCTACCCTTGCCCGGTACCCTCACTGTTATATATTATTCTCACATTCTCCCCCTGTCCAGTACGCTCACTGTGATATATTATTCTCACATGCTCCCCTTGTCTCGTACACTCACTGTTATATATTATTTTCACATGCTCCCCCTGACCAGTACACTCATTGTTATAAATTATTCTCACCTGCTCCCCCTGTCCAGTACACTCACTGTTGTATATTATTCTCTCAAGCTTCCCTCTCCGGCACACTCAATGTGATATATTATTCTCTTCATGCTCCCCTTGTCCGGCACACTCACTGTGATATATTATTAACACATGCTCCCCTCGCCCAGTACACTCACTGTAATTTATTATTTTCACATTCTCCTCCTGTGCAGTACATTCACTGTTGTATATTATTCTCACAAGCTCCCCCTGTCCGGCACACTCACTGTGATATATTATTCTCATGCTCCCCTCGCCCAGTACACTCACTGTTATATATTACTCTCACATTCTCCTCTTGTCCTGTACACTCACTTTTGTATATTATTCTCACATGCTCCCTCGGCCCAGTACACTCACTGTGATAAATTATTTTCACATGCGCCCCCTGTCCAGTACACTCAATGTTATATATTCTTCTCGCGTGCTCACCCTGCCCAGTACGCTCACAGTAATATATTATTCTCAGATACTCCTCCTGTCCAGTACACTCACTGTTATATATTCTTCCCACATGCTTCCCCCTGTCCAGTACACTCATTGTTGTATATTATTCTCACATGCTCCCCCTGACCAGTTCACTCACTGTTATATATTATTCTCAGATGCTCCCTCCACCCAGTACTGTCCCTGTAATATATTATTTTCACATGCTCCCCCTGTCCAGTACACTCAATCTTGTATATTATTCTCACATTCTCCTCCTTTCCAGTACACTCACTGTTATATATCATTCTCAAATGCACCCCTGTCCACTACACTCACTGTGATATATTATTCTCAGATGCTCCCCCTGTCCAGTACACTCACTGTTGTATATTATTCTCTCAAGCTTCCCTCGTCCGGCACACTCAATGTGATATATGATTCTCTTCATGCTCCCCTTGTCCGGCACACTCACTGTGATATATTATTAACACATGCTCCCCTCGCCCAGTACACTCACTGTAATTTATTATTTTCACATTCTCCTCCTGTGCAGTACACTCACTGTTATATATTACTCTCACATTCTCCTCTTGTCCTGTACACTCACTTTTGTATATTATTCTCACATGCTCCCTCGGCCCAGTACACTCACTGTGATAAATTATTTTCACATGCGCCCCCTGTCCAGTACACTCAATGTTATATATTCTTCTCGCGTGCTCACCCTGCCCAGTACGCTCACAGTAATATGTTATTCTCTGATACTCCTCCTGTCCAGTACACTCACTGTTATATATTCTTCCCACATGCTTCCCCCTGTCCAGTACACTCATTGTTGTATATTATTCTCACATGCTCCCCCTGACCAGTTCACTCACTGTTATATATTATTCTCAAATGCTCCCCCTGTCCAGTACACTCACAGTTGTATATTATTCTCACATGCTCCCCCTGACCAGTTCACTCACTGTTATATATTATTCTCAAATGCTCCCCCTGTCCAATACACTCACAGTTGTATATTATTCTCACATGCTCTACTTTTCCGGCACACTAACTGTGATATATTATTCTCACATGCTCCCCTCACCCAGTACACTCACTGTAATATATTATTCTCATATTCTCCTCCTGCCCGGTACACTCACTGTAATATATTATTCTGACATGGTCCCCCTGTCCAGTACACTCAATGATCTATATTATTCTCAGATGCTCCCCCTGTCCAGTACACTCAATGTTATATATTCTTCTTACATGCTCCCACTGTCCAGTACACTCACAGATGTATATTATTTTCACATGCTCCCCCTGTCCAGTACACTCAATGTTATATATATTCTTCTCGCGTGCTCACCCTGCCCAGTACACTCAGTGTGATATATTATTCTCACATGCTCCCCTTCTCCGGCCCACTCACTGTGATATATTATTCTCACATGCTACCATTGCCCGGACCCTCACTGTTATATATTCTTCTCACATTCACCCCTTGTCCAGTACGCTCACTGTGATATATTATTCTCACATACTCTCCCTGTCTCATACACTCACTGTTATATATTATTCTCACCTGCTCCTGCTGTCCAGTACACTCACTGTTGTATATTATTCTCTCAAGCTTCCCTCTCCGGCACACTCAATGTGATACATTATTCTCTTCATGCTCCCCTTGTCCGGCACACTCACTGTGATATATTATTAACACATGCTCCCCTCGCCCAGTACACTCACTGTAATTTATTATTTTCACATTCTCCTCCTGTGCAGTACATTCACTGTTGTATATTATTCTCACATGCTCCCCCTATCCGGCACACCCACTGTGATCTATTATTCTCATGCTCCCCTCGCCCAGAACACTCACTGTTATATATTACTCTCACATTCTCCTCTTGTCCTGTATACTCACTTTTGTATATTATTCTCACATGCTCCCTCGGCCCAGTACACTCACTGTGATAAATTATTTTCACATGCTCCCCCTTTCCAGTACACTCAATGTCATATATTCTTCTCGCGTGCTCACCCTGCCCAGTACACTCACTGTAATACATTATTCTCAGATGTTCCTCCTGTCCAGTTCACTCACTGTTATATTTTCTTCCCACATGCTCCCCCTGTCCAGTACACTCATTGTTCTATTTTATTCTCTCATGCTCCCCCTGTTCAGTACACTCACTGTTGTATATTATTCTCACGTGCTCTGCTTTCCAGGCACACTAACTGTGATATATTATTCTCACATGCTCCCCTCACCCAGTACACTCACTGAAATATATTATTCTCATATTCTCCTCCTGCCCAGTACACTCACTGTAATATATTATTCTGACATGGTCCCCCTGTCCAGTACACTCAATGATATGTATTATTCTCTTATGCTCCCCCTGTCCAGTACACTCAATGTTATATATTCTTCTTACATGCTCCCACTGTCCAGTATGCTCACATATGTATATTATTTTCACATGCTCCCCCGTCCAGTACACTCAATGTTATATATATTCTTCTCGCGTGCTCACCCTGCCTAGTAAACTCACTGTTATATATTATTCTCACATGCTCCCCCTGTCCAGTACACTTACTGTTGTATATTATTCTCACATATCCCTTTCTCCGGCACACTCACTGTGATATATTATTCTCACATGCTACCCTTGCCCTGTACACTCACTGTTATATATTCTTCTCACATTCTCCCCCTGTCCAGTACGCTCACTGTGAAATATTATTCTCACATGCTCCCCCTGTCCCGTACACTCACTGTTATATATTATTTTCACATGCTCCCCCTGTTCAGTATACTCACTGTTATATATTAATCTCACATGCTCCCCCTGTCCAATCCACTCACTGTTATATAATATTCTCATATGCTCCCCCTGTCCAGTACACTCATTGTTATATATTAATCTCACATGCTCGCCCTGTCCAATCCACTCACTGTGATATATTATTCTCGCAGGCTCCTCCTGTCTAGCACATTCACTGCTATACATTATTCTCACATGCTCCTCCTGTCCTATACATTCACTGTTATATATTATTCTCACAAGCTCCCCTTGCCCAGTACACTCACTGTGATATTTTACTCACACGTGTTCCCCTCACCCAGCACAATCACTGTAATGTATTCTTTTCACATTCTCCTCCTGTGCAGTACATTCACTGTTGTATATTTTTCTCACAAGCACCCCCTGTCCGGCACACTCACTGTGATATATTATTCTCATGCTCCCCTCGCCCAGTACACTCACTGCTATATATTACTCTCACATTCTACTCTTGTCCTGTACACTCACTTTTGTATATTATTCTCACATGCTCCCTCGGCCTAGTACACTCACCGTGATAAATTATTTTCACATGCGCCCCCTGTCCAGTACACTCAATGTTAGATATTCTTCTCGCGTGCTCACCCTGCCCAGTACACTCACTGTAATATATTATTCTCAGATGCTCCTCCTGTCCAGTACACTCACTGTTATATATTCTTCCCACATGCTCCCCCTGTCCAGTACACTCGTTGTATATTATTCTCACATGCTCCCCCTGACCAATTCACTCACTGTTATATATTATTCTCAAATGCTCCCCCTGTCCAATACACTCACAGTTGTATATTATTCTCACATGCTCTACTTTTCCGGCACACTAACTGTGATATATTATTCTCACATGCTCCCCTCACCCAGTACACTCACTGTAATATATTATTTTGACATGGTCCCCCTGTCCAGTACACTCAATGATCTATATTATTCTCATATGCTCCCCCTGACAAGTGCACTCAATGTTATATATTCTTCTTACATGCTCCCACTGTCCAGTACACTCACAGATGTATATTATTTTCACATGCTCCCCCTGTCCAGTACACTCAATGTTATATATATTCTTCTCACGTGCTTACCCTGCCCAGTACACTCAGTGTGATATATTATTCTCACATGCTACCCTTGCCCGGTACCCTCACTGTTATATATTATTCTCACATTCTCCCCCTGTCCAGTACGCTCTCTGTGATATATTATTCTCACATGCCCCCCATGTCTCGTACACTCACTGTTATATATTATTTTCACATGCTCCCCCTGTCCAGTACACTCATGGTTATATATTATTCTCAGCTGCTCCCCCTGTGCAGTACACTCACAGATGTATATTATTGTTACATGCTACCCCTGTCCACTACACTCACTGTGATATATTATTCTCAGATGCTCCCCCTGTCCAGTACACTCACTGTTGTATATTATTCTCTCAAGCTTCCCTCGTCCGGCACACTCAATGTGATATATTATGCTCTTCATGCTCCCCTTGTCCGGCACACTCACTGTGATATATTATTAACACATGCTCCCCTCGCCCAGTACACTCACTGTAATTTATTATTTTCACATTCTCCTCCTGTGCAGTACATTCACTGTTGTATATTATTCTCACAAGCTCCCCCTATCCGGCATACTCACTGTGATATATTATTCTCATGCTCCCCTCGCCCAGTACACTCACTGTTATATATTACTCTCACATTCTCCTCTTGTCCTGTACACTCACTTTTGTATATTATTCTCACATGCTCCCTCGGCCCAGTACACTCACTGTGATAAATTATTTTCACATGCGCCCCCTGTCCAGTACACTCAATGTTATATATTCTTCTCGCGTGCTCACCCTGCCCAGTACACTCACTGTAATATATTATTCTCTGATACTCCTCCTGTCCAGTACACTCACTGTTATATATTCTTCCCACATGGTCCCCCTGTCCAGTACACTCATTGTTGTATATTATTCTCACATGCTCCCCCTGACCAGTTCACTCACTGTTATATATTATTCTCAAATGCTCCCCCTGTCCAATACACTCACAGTTGTATATTATTCTCACATGCTCCCCCTGACCAGTTCACTCACTGTTATATATTATTCTCAAATGCTCCCCCTGTCCAATACACTCACAGTTGTATATTATTCTCACATGCTCTACTTTTCCGGCACACTAACTGTGATATATTATTCTCACATGCTCCCCTCACCCAGTACACTCACTGTAATATATTATTCTCATATTCTCCTCCTGCCCGGTACACTCAATGTTATATATTCTTCTTACATGCTCCCACTGTCCAGTACATTCACTGTTGTATATTATTCTCACAAGCTCCCCCTGTCCGGCACACTCACTGTGATATATTATTCTCATGCTCCCCTCGCCCAGTACACTCACTGTTATATATTACTCTCACATTCTCCTCTTGTCCTGTACACTCACTTTTGTATATTATTCTCACGTGCTCCCTCGGCCCAGTACTGTGATAAATTATTTTCACATGCGCCCCCTGTCCAGTACACTCAATGTTATATATTCTTCTCGCGTTCTCACCCTGCCCAGTACACTCACTGTAATATATTATTCTCTGATACTCCTCCTGTCCAGAACACTCACTGTTATATATTCTTCCCACATGCTCCCCCTGTCCAGTACACTCATTGTTGTATATTATTCTCAAATGCTCCCCCTGTCCAATACACTCACAGTTGTATATTATTCTCACATGCTCTACTTTTCCGGCACACTAACTGTGATATATTATTCTCACATGCTCCCCTCACTCAGTACACTCACTGTAATACATTATTCTCATATTCTCCCCCTGCCCGGTACACTCACTGTAATATATTATTCTGACATGGTCCCCCTTTCCAGTACACTCAATGTTATATATTCTTCTTACGTGCTCCCACTGTCCAGTACACTCACAGATGTATATTACTTTCACATGCTCCCCCTGTCCAGTAAAACTAATGTTATATATTAATCTCACATGCTTCCCCTGTCCAGCACACTCACTGTGATATATTATTCTCACATGCTCCCCTCACCCAGTACACTCACTGAAATATATTATTCTCATATTCTCCTCCTGCCCAGTACACTCACTGTAATATATTATTCTGACATGGTCCCCCTGTCCAGTACACTCAATGATATGTATTATTCTCTTATGCTCCCCCTGTCCAGTACACTCAATGTTATATATTCTTCTTACATGCTCCCACTGTCCAGTATGCTCACATATGTATATTATTTTCACATGCTCCCCCGTCCAGTACACTCAATGTTATATATATTCTTCTCGCGTGCTCACCCTGCCTAGTAAACTCACTGTTATATATTATTCTCACATGCTCCCCCTGTCCAGTACACTTACTGTTGTATATTATTCTCACATATCCCTTTCTCCGGCACACTCACTGTGATATATTATTCTCACATGCTACCCTTGCCCTGTACACTCACTGTTATATATTCTTCTCACATTCTCCCCCTGTCCAGTACGCTCACTGTGAAATATTATTCTCACATGCTCCCCCTGTCCCGTACACTCACTGTTATATATTATTTTCACATGCTCCCCCTGTTCAGTATACTCACTGTTATATATTAATCTCACATGCTCCCCCTGTCCAATCCACTCACTGTTATATATTATTCTCATATGCTCCCCCTGTCCAGTACACTCACTGTTATATATTAATCTCACATGCTCGCCCTGTCCAATCCACTCACTGTGATATATTATTCTCGCAGGCTCCTCCTGTCTAGCACATTCACTGTTATACATTATTCTCACATGCTCCTCCTGTCCTATACATTCACTGTTATATATTATTCTCACAAGCTCCCCTTGCCCAGTACACTCACTGTGATATTTTACTCACACGTGTTCCCCTCACCCAGCACAATCACTGTAATGTATTCTTTTCACATTCTCCTCCTGTGCAGTACATTCACTGTTGTATATTTTTCTCACAAGCACCCCCTGTCCGGCACACTCACTGTGATATATTATTCTCATGCTCCCCTCGCCCAGTACACTCACTGCTATATATTACTCTCACATTCTCCTCTTGTCCTGTACACTCACTTTTGTATATTATTCTCACATGCTCCCTCGGCCTAGTACACTCACCGTGATAAATTATTTTCACATGCGCCCCCTGTCCAGTACACTCAATGTTAGATATTCTTCTCGCGTGCTCACCCTGCCCAGTACACTCACTGTAATATATTATTCTCAGATGCTCCTCCTGTCCAGTACACTCACTGTTATATATTCTTCCCACATGCTCCCCCTGTCCAGTACACTCGTTGTATATTATTCTCACATGCTCCCCCTGACCAGTTCACTCACTGTTATATATTATTCTCAAATGCTCCCCCTGTCCAATACACTCACAGTTGTATATTATTCTCACATGCTCTACTTTTCCGGCACACTCACTGTGATATATTATTCTCACAGGCTCTTCCTATCTAGCACATTCACTGTGATATATTATTCTCACATGCTCCCCCTGTCCCGTACACTCACTGTTATATATTATTCTCACTTGTTCCCCCTGTCCAGTACACTCACTGTTATATATTATTTTCACATGCTCCCCCTGTCCAGTATACTCATAGTTATATATTATTCTCACCTGCTCCCCCTGTGCAGTACACTCACATATGTATATTATTCTCACATGCTCCCTATGTCCAGTACACTCACTGTGATATATTATTCTCACATGCTCCCCCTGTCCAGCACATTCATTGTGATATATTATTTTCAGATGCTCCCTCCGCCCAGTACTCCCACTGTAATATGTTATTTTCACATGCTTCCCCTGTCCAGGACACTCATTGTGATATAGTATTCTCACATGCTCCCCCTGTGCAGTACACTCACAGATGTATATTATTCTCATGTGCTCCCGCTGTCCAGTAAACTCACTGTTGTACATTATTCTCTCAAGCTTCCCTTGTCCAGCACACTCAATGTGATATATTATTCTCTTCTTGCTCCCCTTGTCCGGCACTCTGTGATATTTTATTCACACATGCTCCCCTCGCCCACTACACTCACTGTTATATCTTACTCTCACATTCTCCTCTTGTCCTGTACACTCACTTTTGTATATTATTCTCACATGCTCCCTCGGCCCAGTACACTCACTGTGATAAATTATTTTCACATGCGCCCCCTGTCCAGTACACTCAATGTTATATATTCTTCTTGCGTGCTCACCCTGCCCAGTACACTCACTGTAATATATTATTCTCTGATACTCCTCCTGTCCAGTACACTCACTGTTATATATTCTTCCCACATGCTCCCCCTGTCCTGTGCACTCATTGTTCTATATTATTCTCACATGCTCCCCCTGACCGTTCACTCACTGTTATATATTATTCTCAAATGCTCCCCCTGTCCAGTACACTCACAGTTGTATATTATTCTCACATGCTCTACTTTTCCGGCACACTAACTGTGATATATTATTCTCACATGCCCCCCTCACCCAGTACACTCACTGTAATATATTATTCTCATATTCTCCTCCTGCTCAGTACACTCACTGTAGTATATTGTTCTGAAAAGGTCCCCCTGTCTAGTACACTCAATGATCTATATTATTCTCAGATGCTCCCCCTGTCCAGTACACTCAATGTTATATATTCTTCTTACATGCTCCCACTGTCCAGTACACTCACAGATGTATATTATTTTCACATGCTTCCCTGTCCACACTCAATGTTATATATTCTTCTCGTGTGCTCACCCTGCTCAGTACACACACTGTTATATGTTATCCTCACATGCTCCCCCTGTCCAGTACACTTACTGTTGTATATTATTCTCACATGCTCTACTTTTCCGGCACACTAGCTGTGATATATTATTCTCACATGCTACCCTTGCCCGCTACACTCACTGTTATATATTATTCTCACATTCTCCCCCTGTCCAGTACGCTCACTGATATATTATTCTCACATGCTCCCCCTTTCCAGTACACTCACTGTTATATATTATTTTCACATGCTCCCCCTGTCCAGTACAATCATTGTTATATATTATTCTCACCTGCTCCCCCTGTGCAGTACACTCATAGATGTATATTATTCTCACATGCTCCCCCTCTCCAGTGCACTCACTGTTACATATTATTCTCACATGCTCCCCCTGTCCAGCACATTCACTGTGATATATTATTCTCAGATGCTCCCTCCGCCCAGTACTCTCCCTGTAATATATTATTTTCACATGCTCCCCCTGTCCAGTACACTCACTGTTATATATTATTCTCACATACTCCCCCTCTTCAGTACATTCACTGTTGTATATTATTCTCACGTGCTCCCCCTGTCCAGTACACTCACTGTTATATATTATTCTCACATGTTCCCCCTCTTCAGTACATTCACTGTTGTATATTATTCTCACGTGCTCCCCCAGTCCAGTACACTCACTGTTATGTATTATTCTCACATGTTCCCCCTCTTCAGTACATTCACTGTTGTATATTATCCTCACATGCTCCCCTTGTCCGGCATACTCACTGTGATATTTTATTCACACATGCTCCCCTCGGCCAGTTCACTCACTGTAATGTATTATTTTCACATTCTACTCCTTTCCATTCGATACACTGGTGTATATTATTCTCACATGCTCACCCTGTCCTGCACACTCACAGTTGTATATAATTCTCAAATGCTCCCTCCGTCCAGTACACTTTTGTTATATATTATTCTCTCATGCTTCCCCTGTCCAGTACACTCTTTGTTCTATATTATTCTCACATGCTCCCCCTGTCCCGTACATTCACTGTTACATATTGTTCTCACGTGCTCCCTCCGCCCAGTAGACTCACTGTTATATATTATTCTCACATGCTCCCCCTGTCCAGTACACTCACTGTTATATATTATTCTCAGATGCTCCTCGTGTCCAATACACTCACTCTTGTATATTATTCTCACATGCTCCCCTCGCCCAGTACAATCACTGTAATATATTATTCTCACATTCTCCTCCTGTCCAGTACACTCACTGATATATATCATTCTCACATGCTCACCCTGCCCAGTAGACTCACTGTAATATATTCTTCTCAAATGCTCCCCCTGTCCTGTACACTCACTGTTATATATCATTCTCACATGCCCCCCCTGTCCAGTACACTCACTGTAATATATTATTCTGACATGCTCCCCCTGTCCAGTACACTGAATGATCTATATTATTCTCATATGCTCCCCCTGTCCAGTACCCTCACTGTTATATATTATTCTCAGATGCTCCCTCTGTCCAGTATACCCCCTGTTGTATATTATTCTCACATGCGCCCCTTGCCCAGTACACTCACTGTAATATATTGTCCTCACATTCTCCTCCTGTCCTGTACATTCCCTGTTATATATTACTCTCGCTTGCTCCCCCTGTCCAGTGCACTCACTGTTATATATTATTCTCAGATGCTCCTCCTGTCCAGTACCCTCACTGTTATATATTCTTCCCACATGCTCCCCCTGTCCAGTACACTCATTGTTATATATTATTCTCACCTGCTCCCCCTGTGCAGTACACTCATAGATGTATATTATTCTCACATGCTCCCCCTCTCCAGTGCACTCACTGTTATATATTATTCTCACATGCTCCCCCTGTCCAGCACATTCACTGTGATATATTATTCTCAGATGCTCCATCCGCCCAGTACTCTCCCTGTAATATATTATTTTCACATGCTCCCCCTGTCCAGTACACTCACTGTTATATATTATTCTCACATGCTCCCCCTCTTCAGTACATTCACTGTTGTATATTATTCTCACGTGCTCCCCCTGTCCAGTACACTCACTGTTATGTATTATTCTCACATGTTCCCCCTCTTCAGTACATTCACTGTTGTATATTATCCTCACATGCTCCCCTTGTCCGGCATACTCACTGTGATATTTTATTCACACATGCTCCCCTCAGCCAGTTCACTCACTGCAATGTATTATTTTCACATTCTACTCCTTTCCATTCGATACACTGTTGTATATTATTCTCACATGCTCACCCTGTCCTGCACACTCACAGTTGTATATAATTCTCAAATGCTCCCTCCGTCCAGTACACTTTTGTTATATATTATTCTCTCATGCTTCCCCTGTCCAGTACACTCTTTGTTCTATATTATTCTCACATGCTCCCCCGTCCCGTACATTCACTGTTACATATTGTTCTCACGTGCTCCCTCCGCCCAGTAGACTTCACTGTTATATATTATTCTCACATGCTCCCCCTGTCCAGTACACTCACTGTTATATATTATTCTCAGATGCTCCTCATGTCCAATACACTCACTCTTGTATATTATTCTCACATGCTCCCCTCGCCCAGTACAATCACTGTAATATATTATTCTCACATTCTCCTCCTGTCCAGTACACTCACTGATATATATCATTCTCACATGCTCACCCTGCCCAGTAGACTCACTGTAATATATTCTTCTCAAATGCTCCACCTGTCCTGTGCACTCACTGTTATATATCATTCTCACATGCCCCCCCTGTCCAGTACAATCACTGTAATATATTATTCTGACATGCTCCCCCTGTCCAGTACACTGAATGATCTATATTATTCTCATATGCTCCCCCTGTCCAGTACCCTCACTGTTATATATTATTCTCAGATGCTCCCTCTGTCCAGTATACCCCCTGTTGTATATTATTCTCACATGCTCCCCTTGCCCAGTACACTCACTGTAATATATTGTCCTCACATTCTCCTCCTGTCCTGTACACTCCCTGTTATATATTACTCTCGCTTGCTCCCCCTGTCCAGTGCACTCACTGTTATATATTATTCTCAGATGCTCCTCCTGTCCAGTACCCTCACTGTTATATATTCTTCCCACATGCTCCCCCTGTCCAGTACACTCATTGTTCTATATTATTCTCACATGCTCCCCCTGACCAGTTCACTCACTGTTATATATTATTCTCAAATGCTCCCCCTGTCCAGTACACTCACAGTTGTAATTTATTCTCACATGCTCTACTTTTCCGGCACACTCACTGTAATATATTATTCTCATATTCTCCTCCTGCCCAGTACAATCACTGTAATATATTATCCTGACATGGTCCCCCTGTTCAGTACACTCAATGATCTATATTATTCTCATATGCTCCCCCTGTCCAGTACACTCAATGTTATATATTCTTCTTACATGCTCCCACTGTCTAGTACACTCACAGATGTATATTATTTTCACATGCTCCCCCTCCCAGCACACTCAATGTTATATATTCTTCTCGTGTGCTCACCCTGCCCAGTACACTCACTGTTATATATTATTCTCACATGCTCCCCCTGTCCAGTATACTTACTGTTGTATATTATTCTCACATGCTCCCCTTCTCCGGCACACTCACTGTGATATATTATTCTCGCATGCTACCTTTGCCCGGTACACTCACTGTTATATATTATTCTCACATTCTCCCCCTGTCCAGTACGCTCACTGTGATATATTATTCTCACATGCTCCCCCTCTCCAGTACATTCACTTTTGTATATTATTCTCACCTGCTCCCCTTGTCCGGAATACTGTGATATTTTATTCACACATGCTCCCCTCGCCCAGTACACTCACTGTAATGTGTTATTTTCACATTCTCCTCCTTTCCAGTCGATACACTGTTGTATATTATTCTCAGATGCTCCCTCCGCCCAGTACTCCCACTGTAATATATTATTCTCACATGCTCCCCCTGTGCAGTACACTCACAGATGTATATTATTCTCATGTGCTCCCCCTGTCCAGTAAACTCACTGTTGTATATTATTCTCTCAAGCTTCCCTCATCCAGCACACTCAATGTGATATATTATTCTCTTCTTGCTCCCCTTGTCCGGTACACTCACTGTGATATTTTATTCACACGTGCTCCCCTCGCCCAGTACTCTCACTGTAATTTATTATTTTCACATTCTCCTCCTGTGCAGTACATTCACTGTTGTATATTGTTCTCACATGCTCCCCCTGTCCGGCACACTCACTGTGATATATTATTCTCATGCTCCCCTCGCCCAGTACACTCACTGTTATATATTACTCTCACATTCTCCTCTTGTCCCGTACACTCACTTTTGTATATTATTCTCACATGCTGCCTCGGCCCAGTACACTCACTGTGATAAATTATTTTCACATGCGCCCCCTGTCCAGTACACTCAATGTTATATATTCTTCTTTCATGCTCACCCTGCCCAGTACACTCACTGTTATATATTCTTCCCACATGCTCCCCCTGTCCAGTACACTCACTGTTATATATTATTCTCACATGATCACCCTGCCCAGTACCCTCACTCTAATAAATTATTCTCACCTACTCCCCCTGTCCAGTACACTCATTGTTGTATATTATTCTCACATGCTCCCTCCGTCCAGTACACTCACTATTATATATTATTCTCAGATGCTCCCCTTGCCCAGTACACTCATTGTTATATGTTATTCTCTCATGCTTCCCCAGTCCAGTACACTCACTGTTATATATTATTCTCACATGCTCACCCTGCCCAGTACACTCACTGTAATATATTCTTCTCACATGCTCCCCCTGTCCTGTACACTCACTGTTATTTATCATTTTCACATGCCCCCCCTGTCCAGTACACTCACTGTAATATATTATTCTGACATGCTCCCCCTGTCCAGTACACTCAATGATATATATTATTCCAACATGCTCCCCTTGTCCGGCACACTCTCTGTTATATATTATTCTCACATGCTCCTCCTGTCCTGTACGTTCACTGTTATACATTATTCTCACATGCTCCCCTTGCCCAGTACACTCACTGTAATATATTATTCTCAGATGCTCCTCCTGTTCAGTACACTCACTGTTACATATTCTTCCATAATGCTCCCCCTGAGCAGTTCACTCACTGTTATATATTATTCTCAAATGCTCCCCCTGTCCGGTACACTCACAGTTGTAATTTATTATCACATGCTCTACTTTTCCGGCGCACTAACTGTGATGTATTATTCTCAGATGCGCCTCCTGTCCAGTACACTCACTCCTGTAAATTATTCTCACATGCTCCCCTCGCCCAGTACAATCACTATAATATATTATTCTCACATTCTCCTCCTGTCCAGTACGCTCACTGTTATAAATTATTCTCACATGCTCACCCTGCCCAGTACACTCACTGTAATATATTCTTCTCACATGCTCCCCCTGTCCTGTACACTCACTGTTATATATCATTCTCACATGCCCCCCCTGTCCAGTACACTCACTGTAATATATTATTCTGACATGCTCCCCCTGTCCAGTACACTCAATGATATATATTATTCTAACATGCTCCCCTTGTCCGGCACACTCTCTGTTATACATTATTCTCACATGCTCCCCTTGCCCAGTACACTCACTGTAATATATTATTCTCAGATGCTCCTCCTGTTCAGTACACTCACTGTTACATATTCTTCCATAATGCTCCCCCTGACCAGTTCACTCACTGTTATATATTATTCTCAAAAGCTCCCCCTGTCCGGTACACTCACAGTTGTAATTTATTCTCACATGCTCTACTTTTCCGGCGCACTAACTGTGATGTATTATTCTCACATGCTCCCCTCGCCCAGTACACTCACTGTAATATAGTATTGTGACATGGTCCCCCTGTCCAGTACACTCAATGATCTATATTATTCTCATATGCTCCCCCTGTCCAGTACACTCAATGTTATATATTCTTCTCACATGCTCCCACTGTCCAGTACACTGACTGATGTATATTATTCTCTCATGCTCCCCCTGTCCAGTACACTCACTGTGATATATTATTCTCAGATGCTCCCCCTGTCCTTTACACCCCCGTTATATATTATTCTCACATGCTCTCCTTGTCCGGCACACTCAATGATATATATTATTCTAACGTGCTCCCCTTGTCCGGCACACTCTCTGTTCTATATTATTCTCACATGCTCTCGTTGTCCTGTACATTCACTGTAATACATTATTCTCACATGCTCCCCTTGCCCAGTACACT
The DNA here is from genome assembly GCF_017639515.1 of Carcharodon carcharias. Classification (NCBI taxonomy): domain Eukaryota; kingdom Metazoa; phylum Chordata; class Chondrichthyes; order Lamniformes; family Lamnidae; genus Carcharodon; species Carcharodon carcharias. The sequence continues at coordinate 98,386,592 of NC_054473.1, read as the reverse complement.
CACTGTAATATTTTGTCCTCACATTCTCCTCCTGTCCTGTACACTCCCGGTTATATATTACCCACACATGCTCCCCCTGTCCAGTACACTCACTGTTATATATTATTCTCACATGCTCCCCCTGTCCAGTACACTCACTGTTATATATTATTCTCACATGCTCCCCCTGTCCAGTACACTCACTCTGATATATTATTCTCAGATGCTCCCTCCACCCAGTACTCCCACTGTAATATATTATTTTCACATCCTCCCCCTGTCCAGTACACTCATTGTTATATATTGTTCTCACATGCTCCCCCTTTCCAGTACACTCACAGATGTATATTATTCTCACGTGCTCCCCCTGTCCAGTACACTCGTTGTATATTATTCTCACATGCTCCCCCTGACCAGTTCACTCACTGTTATATATTATTCTCAAATGCTCCCCCTGTCCAATACACTCACAGTTGTATATTATTCTCACATGCTCTACTTTTCCGGCACACTAACTGTGATATATTATTCTCACGTGCTCCCCTCACCCAGTACACTCACTGTAATATATTATTCTCATATTCTCCTCCTGCCCGGTACACTCACTGTAATATATTATTCTGACATGGTCCCCCTGTCCCGTACACTCAATGATCTATATTATTCTCATATGCTCCCCCTGACAAGTGCACTCAATGTTATATATTCTTCTTACATGCTCCCACTGTCCAGTACACTCACAGATGTATATTATTTTCACATGCTCCCCCTGTCCAGTACACTCAATGTTATATATATTCTTCTCACGTGCTTACCCTGCCCAGTACACTCAGTGTGATATATTATTCTCACATGCTACCCTTGCCCGGTACCCTCACTGTTATATATTATTCTCACATTCTCCCCCTGTCCAGTACGCTCACTGTGATATATTATTCTCACATGCTCCCCTTGTCTCGTACACTCACTGTTATATATTATTTTCACATGCTCCCCCTGTCCAGTACACTCATGGTTATATATTATTCTCAGCTGCTCCCCCTGTGCAGTACACTCACAGATGTATATTATTGTTGCATGCTACCCCTGTCCACTACACTCACTGTGATATATTATTCTCAGATGCTCCCCCTGTCCAGTACACTCACTGTTGTATATTATTCTCTCAAGCTTCCCTCGTCCGGCACACTCAATGTGATATATGATTCTCTTCATGCTCCCCTTGTCCGGCACACTCACTGTGATATATTATTAACACATGCTCCCCTCGCCCAGTACACTCACTGTAATTTATTATTTTCACATTCTCCTCCTGTGCAGTACATTCACTGTTGTATATTATTCTCACAAGCTCCCCCTGTCCGGCACACTCACTGTGATATATTATTCTCATGCTCCCCTCGCCCAGTACACTCACTGTTATATATTACTCTCACATTCTCCTCTTGTCCTGTACACTCACTTTTGTATATTATTCTCACATGCTCCCTCGGCCCAGTACACTCACTGTGATAAATTATTTTCACATGCGCCCCCTGTCCAAAACACTCAATGTTATATATTCTTCTCGCGTGCTCACCCTGCCCAGTACGCTCACAGTAATATATTATTCTCAGATACTCCTCCTGTCCAGTACACTCACTGTTATATATTCTTCCCACATGCTTCCCCCTGTCCAGTACACTCATTGTTGTATATTATTCTCACATGCTCCCCCTGACCAGTTCACTCACTGTTATATATTATTCTCAGATGCTCCCTCCACCCAGTACTGTCCCTGTAATATATTATTTTCACATGCTCCCCCTGTCCAGTACACTCAATCTTGTATATTATTCTCACATTCTCCTCCTTTCCAGTACACTCACTGTTATATATCATTCTCAAATGCACCCCTGTCCACTACACTCACTGTGATATATTATTCTCAGATGCTCCCCCTGTCCAGTACACTCACTGTTGTATATTATTCTCTCAAGCTTCCCTCGTCCGGCACACTCAATGTGATACATGATTCTCTTCATGCTCCCCTTGTCCGGCACACTCACTGTGATATATTATTAACACATGCTCCCCTCGCCCAGTACACTCACTGTAATTTATTATTTTCACATTCTCCTCCTGTGCAGTACACTCACTGTTATATTTTACTCTCACATTCTCCTCTTGTCCTGTACACTCACTTTTGTATATTATTCTCACATGCTCCCTCGGCCCAGTACACTCACTGTGATAAATTATTTTCACATGCGCCCCCTGTCCAGTACACTCAATGTTATATATTCTTCTCGCGTGCTCACCCTGCCCAGTACGCTCACAGTAATATATTATTCTCTGATACTCCTCCTGTCCAGTACACTCACTGTTATATATTCTTCCCACATGCTTCCCCCTGTCCAGTACACTCATTGTTGTATATTATTCTCACATGCTCCCCCTGACAAGTTCACTCACTGTTATATATTATTCTCAAATGCTCCCCCTGTCCAATACACTCACAGTTGTATATTATTCTCACATGCTCCCCCTGACCAGTTCACTCACTGTTATATATTATTCTCAAATGCTCCCCCTGTCCAATACACTCACAGTTGTATATTATTCTCACATGCTCTATTTTTCCGGCACACTAACTGTGATATATTATTCTCACATGCTCCCCTCACCCAGTACACTCACTGTAATATATTATTCTCATATTCTCCTCCTGCCCGGTACACTCACTGTAATATATTATTCTGACATGGTCCCCCTGTCCAGTACACTCAATGATCTATATTATTCTCACCTGCTCCTGCTGTCCAGTACACTCACTGTTGTATATTATTCTCTCAAGCTTCCCTCTCCGGCACACTCAATGTGATACATTATTCTCTTCATGCTCCCCTTGTCCGGCACACTCACTGTGATATATTATTAACACATGCTCCCCTCGCCCAGTACACTCACTGTAATTTATTATTTTCACATTCTCCTCCTGTGCAGTACATTCACTGTTGTATATTATTCTCACATGCTCCCCCTATCCGGCACACCCACTGTGATCTATTATTCTCATGCTCCCCTCGCCCAGAACACTCACTGTTATATATTACTCTCACATTCTCCTCTTGTCCTGTATACTCACTTTTGTATATTATTCTCACATGCTCCCTCGGCCCAGTACACTCACTGTGATAAATTATTTTCACATGCTCCCCCTTTCCAGTACACTCAATGTCATATATTCTTCTCGCGTGCTCACCCTGCCCAGTACACTCACTGTAATACATTATTCTCAGATGCTCCTCCTGTCCAGTTCACTCACTGTTATATTTTCTTCCCACATGCTCCCCCTGTCCAGTACACTCATTGTTCTATTTTATTCTCTCATGCTCCCCCTGTTCAGTACACTCACTGTTGTATATTATTCTCACGTGCTCTGCTTTCCAGGCACACTAACTGTGATATATTATTCTCACATGCTCCCCTCACCCAGTACACTCACTGAAATATATTATTCTCATATTCTCCTCCTGCCCAGTACACTCACTGTAATATATTATTCTGACATGGTCCCCCTGTCCAGTACACTCAATGATATGTATTATTCTCTTATGCTCCCCCTGTCCAGTACACTCAATGTTATATATTCTTCTTACATGCTCCCACTGTCCAGTATGCTCACATATGTATATTATTTTCACATGCTCCCCCGTCCAGTACACTCAATGTTATATATATTCTTCTCGCGTGCTCACCCTGCCTAGTAAACTCACTGTTATATATTATTCTCACATGCTCCCCCTGTCCAGTACACTTACTGTTGTATATTATTCTCACATATCCCTTTCTCCGGCACACTCACTGTGATATATTATTCTCACATGCTACCCTTGCCCTGTACACTCACTGTTATATATTCTTCTCACATTCTCCCCCTGTCCAGTACGCTCACTGTGAAATATTATTCTCACATGCTCCCCCTGTCCCGTACACTCACTGTTATATATTATTTTCACATGCTCCCCCTGTTCAGTATACTCACTGTTATATATTAATCTCACATGCTCCCCCTGTCCAATCCACTCACTGTTATATATTATTCTCATATGCTCCCCCTGTCCAGTACACTCACTGTTATATATTAATCTCACATGCTCGCCCTGTCCAATCCACTCACTGTGATATATTATTCTCGCAGGCTCCTCCTGTCTAGCACATTCACTGTTATACATTATTCTCACATGCTCCTCCTGTCCTATACATTCACTGTTATATATTATTCTCACAAGCTCCCCTTGCCCAGTACACTCACTGTGATATTTTACTCACACGTGTTCCCCTCACCCAGCACAATCACTGTAATGTATTCTTTTCACATTCTCCTCCTGTGCAGTACATTCACTGTTGTATATTTTTCTCACAAGCACCCCCTGTCCGGCACACTCACTGTGATATATTATTCTCATGCTCCCCTCGCCCAGTACACTCACTGCTATATATTACTCTCACATTCTACTCTTGTCCTGTACACTCACTTTTGTATATTATTCTCACATGCTCCCTCGGCCTAGTACACTCACCGTGATAAATTATTTTCACATGCGCCCCCTGTCCAGTACACTCAATGTTAGATATTCTTCTCGCGTGCTCACCCTGCCCAGTACACTCACTGTAATATATTATTCTCAGATGCTCCTCCTGTCCAGTACACTCACTGTTATATATTCTTCCCACATGCTCCCCCTGTCCAGTACACTCGTTGTATATTATTCTCACATGCTCCCCCTGACCAGTTCACTCACTGTTATATATTATTCTCAAATGCTCCCCCTGTCCAATACACTCACAGTTGTATATTATTCTCACATGCTCTACTTTTCCAGCACACTAACTGTGATATATTATTCTCACATGCTCCCCTCACCCAGTACACTCACTGTAATATATTATTTTGACATGGTCCCCCTGTCCAGTACACTCAATGATCTATATTATTCTCATATGCTCCCCCTGACAAGTGCACTCAATGTTATATATTCTTCTTACATGCTCCCACTGTCCAGTACACTCACAGATGTATATTATTTTCACATGCTCCCCCTGTCCAGTACACTCAATGTTATACATATTCTTCTCACGTGCTTACCCTGCCCAGTACACTCAGTGTGATATATTATTCTCACATGCTACCCTTGCCCGGTACCCTCACTGTTATATATTATTCTCACATTCTCCCCCTGTCCAGTACGCTCTCTGTGATATATTATTCTCACATGCCCCCCATGTCTCGTACACTCACTGTTATATATTATTTTCACATGCTCCCCCTGTCCAGTACACTCATGGTTATATATTATTCTCAGCTGCTCCCCCTGTGCAGTACACTCACAGATGTATATTATTGTTACATGCTACCCCTGTCCACTACACTCACTGTGATATATTATTCTCAGATGCTCCCCCTGTCCAGTACACTCACTGTTGTATATTATTCTCTCAAGCTTCCCTCGTCCGGCACACTCAATGTGATATATTATGCTCTTCATGCTCCCCTTGTCCGGCACACTCACTGTGATATATTATTAACACATGCTCCCCTCGCCCAGTACACTCACTGTAATTTATTATTTTCACATTCTCCTCCTGTGCAGTACATTCACTGTTGTATATTATTCTCACAAGCTCCCCCTATCCGGCATACTCACTGTGATATATTATTCTCATGCTCCCCTCGCCCAGTACACTCACTGTTATATATTACTCTCACATTCTCCTCTTGTCCTGTACACTCACTTTTGTATATTATTCTCACATGCTCCCTCGGCCCAGTACACTCACTGTGATAAATTATTTTCACATGCTCCCCCTGTCCAGTACACTCAATGTCATATATTCTTCCCACATGCTCCCCCTGTCCAGTACACTCATTGTTGTATATTATTCTCACATGCTCCCCCTGACCAGTTCACTCACTGTGATAAATTATTTTCACATGCGCCCCCTGTCCAGTACACTCAATGTTATATATTCTTCTCGCGTGCTCACCCTGCCCAGTACACTCACTGTAATATATTATTCTCTGATACTCCTCCTGTCCAGTACACTCACTGTTATATATTCTTCCCACTTGCTCCCCCTGTCCAGTACACTCATTGTTGTATATTATTCTCACATGCTCCCCCTGACCAGTTCACTCACTGTTATATATTATTCTCAAATGCTCCCCCTGTCCAATACACTCACAGTTGTATATTATTCTCACATGCTCCCCCTGACCAGTTCACTCACTGTTATATATTATTCTCAAATGCTCCCCCTGTCCAATACACTCACAGTTGTATATTATTCTCACATGCTCTACTTTTCCGGCACACTAACTGTGATATATTATTCTCACATGCTCCCCTCACCCAGTACACTCACTGTAATATATTATTCTCATATTCTCCTCCTGCCCGGTACACTCAATGTTATATATTCTTCTTACATGCTCCCACTGTCCAGTACATTCACTGTTGTATATTATTCTCACAAGCTCCCCCTGTCCGGCACACTCACTGTGATATATTATTCTCATGCTCCCCTCGCCCAGTACACTCACTGTTATATATTACTCTCACATTCTCCTCTTGTCCTGTACACTCACTTTTGTATATTATTCTCACGTGCTCCCTCGGCCCAGTACTGTGATAAATTATTTTCACATGCGCCCCCTGTCCAGTACACTCAATGTTATATATTCTTCTCGCGTTCTCACGCTGCCCAGTACACTCACTGTAATATATTATTCTCTGATACTCCTCCTGTCCAGAACACTCACTGTTATATATTCTTCCCACATGCTCCCCCTGTCCAGTACACTCATTGTTGTATATTATTCTCAAATGCTCCCCCTGTCCAATACACTCACAGTTGTATATTATTCTCACATGCTCTACTTTTCCGGCACACTAACTGTGATATATTATTCTCACATGCTCCCCTCACTCAGTACACTCACTGTAATACATTATTCTCATATTCTCCCCCTGCCCGGTACACTCACTGTAATATATTATTCTGACATGGTCCCCCTTTCCAGTACACTCAATGTTATATATTCTTCTTACGTGCTCCCACTGTCCAGTACACTCACAGATGTATATTACTTTCACATGCTCCCCCTGTCCAGTAAAACTAATGTTATATATTAATCTCACATGCTTCCCCTGTCCAGCACACTCACTGTGATATATTATTCTCACATGCTCCCCTCACCCAGTACACTCACTGAAATATATTATTCTCATATTCTCCTCCTGCCCAGTACACTCACTGTAATATATTATTCTGACATGGTCCCCCTGTCCAGTACACTCAATGATATGTATTATTCTCTTATGCTCCCCCTGTCCAGTACACTCAATGTTATATATTCTTCTTACATGCTCCCACTGTCCAGTATGCTCACATATGTATATTATTTTCACATGCTCCCCCGTCCAGTACACTCAATGTTATATATATTCTTCTCGCGTGCTCACCCTGCCTAGTAAACTCACTGTTATATATTATTCTCACATGCTCCCCCTGTCCAGTACACTTACTGTTGTATATTATTCTCACATATCCCTTTCTCCGGCACACTCACTGTGATATATTATTCTCACATGCTACCCTTGCCCTGTACACTCACTGTTATATATTCTTCTCACATTCTCCCCCTGTCCAGTACGCTCACTGTGAAATATTATTCTCACATGCTCCCCCTGTCCCGTACACTCACTGTTATATATTATTTTCACATGCTCCCCCTGTTCAGTATACTCACTGTTATATATTAATCTCACATGCTCCCCCTGTCCAATCCACTCACTGTTATATATTATTCTCATATGCTCCCCCTGTCCAGTACACTCACTGTTATATATTAATCTCACATGCTCGCCCTGTCCAATCCACTCACTGTGATATATTATTCTCGCAGGCTCCTCCTGTCTAGCACATTCACTGTTATACATTATTCTCACATGCTCCTCCTGTCCTATACATTCACTGTTATATATTATTCTCACAAGCTCCCCTTGCCCAGTACACTCACTGTGATATTTTACTCACACGTGTTCCCCTCACCCAGCACAATCACTGTAATGTATTCTTTTCACATTCTCCTCCTGTGCAGTACATTCACTGTTGTATATTTTTCTCACAAGCACCCCCTGTCCGGCACACTCACTGTGATATATTATTCTCATGCTCCCCTCGCCCAGTACACTCACTGCTATATATTACTCTCACATTCTACTCTTGTCCTGTACACTCACTTTTGTATATTATTCTCACATGCTCCCTCGGCCTAGTACACTCACCGTGATAAATTATTTTCACATGCGCCCCCTGTCCAGTACACTCAATGTTAGATATTCTTCTCGCGTGCTCACCCTGCCCAGTACACTCACTGTAATATATTATTCTCAGATGCTCCTCCTGTCCAGTACACTCACTGTTATATATTCTTCCCACATGCTCCCCCTGTCCAGTACACTCGTTGTATATTATTCTCACATGCTCCACCTGACCAGTTCACTCACTGTTATATATTATTCTCAAATGCTCCCCCTGTCCAATACACTCACAGTTGTATATTATTCTCACATGCTCTACTTTTCCGGCACACTAACTGTGATATATTATTCTCACATGCTCCCCTCACCCAGTACACTCACTGTAATATATTATTTTGACATGGTCCCCCTGTCCAGTACACTCAATGATCTATATTATTCTCATATGCTCCCCCTGACAAGTGCACTCAATGTTATATATTCTTCTTACATGCTCCCACTGTCCAGTACACTCACAGATGTATATTATTTTCACATGCTCCCCCTGTCCAGTACACTCAATGTTATATATATTCTTCTCACGTGCTTACCCTGCCCAGTACACTCAGTGTGATATATTATTCTCACATGCTACCCTTGCCCGGTACCCTCACTGTTATATATTATTCTCACATTCTCCCCCTGTCCAGTACGCTCTCTGTGATATATTATTCTCACATGCCCCCCATGTCTCGTACACTCACTGTTATATATTATTTTCACATGCTCCCCCTGTCCAGTACACTCATGGTTATATATTATTCTCAGCTGCTCCCCCTGTGCAGTACACTCACAGATGTATATTATTGTTACATGCTACCCCTGTCCACTACACTCACTGTGATATATTATTCTCAGATGCTCCCCCTGTCCAGTACACTCACTGTTGTATATTATTCTCTCAAGCTTCCCTCGTCCGGCACACTCAATGTGATATATTATGCTCTTCATGCTCCCCTTGTCCGGCACACTCACTGTGATATATTATTAACACATGCTCCCCTCGCCCAGTACACTCACTGTAATTTATTATTTTCACATTCTCCTCCTGTGCAGTACATTCACTGTTGTATATTATTCTCACAAGCTCCCCCTATCCGGCATACTCACTGTGATATATTATTCTCATGCTCCCCTCGCCCAGTACACTCACTGTTATATATTACTCTCACATTCTCCTCTTGTCCTGTACACTCACTTTTGTATATTATTCTCACATGCTCCCTCGGCCCAGTACACTCACTGTGATAAATTATTTTCACATGCGCCCCCTGTCCAGTACACTCAATGTTATATATTCTTCTCGCGTGCTCACCCTGCCCAGTACACTCACTGTAATATATTATTCTCTGATACTCCTCCTGTCCAGTACACTCACTGTTATATATTCTTCCCACATGGTCCCCCTGTCCAGTACACTCATTGTTGTATATTATTCTCACATGCTCCCCCTGACCAGTTCACTCACTGTTATATATTATTCTCAAATGCTCCCCCTGTCCAATACACTCACAGTTGTATATTATTCTCACATGCTCCCCCTGACCAGTTCACTCACTGTTATATATTATTCTCAAATGCTCCCCCTGTCCAATACACTCACAGTTGTATATTATTCTCACATGCTCTACTTTTCCGGCACACTAACTGTGATATATTATTCTCACATGCTCCCCTCACCCAGTACACTCACTGTAATATATTATTCTCATATTCTCCTCCTGCCCGGTACACTCAATGTTATATATTCTTCTTACATGCTCCCACTGTCCAGTACATTCACTGTTGTATATTATTCTCACAAGCTCCCCCTGTCCGGCACACTCACTGTGATATATTATTCTCATGCTCCCCTCGCCCAGTACACTCACTGTTATATATTACTCTCACATTCTCCTCTTGTCCTGTACACTCACTTTTGTATATTATTCTCACGTGCTCCCTCGGCCCAGTACTGTGATAAATTATTTTCACATGCGCCCCCTGTCCAGTACACTCAATGTTATATATTCTTCTCGCGTTCTCACCCTGCCCAGTACACTCACTGTAATATATTATTCTCTGATACTCCTCCTGTCCAGAACACTCACTGTTATATATTCTTCCCACATGCTCCCCCTGTCCAGTACACTCATTGTTGTATATTATTCTCAAATGCTCCCCCTGTCCAATACACTCACAGTTGTATATTATTCTCACATGCTCTACTTTTCCGGCACACTAACTGTGATATATTATTCTCACATGCTCCCCTCACTCAGTACACTCACTGTAATACATTATTCTCATATTCTCCCCCTGCCCGGTACACTCACTGTAATATATTATTCTGACATGGTCCCCCTTTCCAGTACACTCAATGTTATATATTCTTCTTACGTGCTCCCACTGTCCAGTACACTCACAGATGTATATTACTTTCACATGCTCCCCCTGTCCAGTAAAACTAATGTTATATATTAATCTCACATGCTTCCCCTGTCCAGCACACTCACTGTGATATATTATTCTCACAGGCTCTTCCTATCTAGCACATTCACTGTGATATATTATTCTCACATGCTCCCCCTGTCCCGTACACTCACTGTTATATATTATTCTCACGTGTTCCCCCTGTCCAGTACACTCACTGTTATATATTATTTTCACATGCTCCCCCTGTCCAGTATACTCATAGTTATATATTATTCTCACCTGCTCCCCCTGTGCAGTACACTCACATATGTATATTATTCTCACATGCTCCCTATGTCCAGTACACTCACTGTGATATATTATTCTCACATGCTCCCCCTGTCCAGCACATTCATTGTGATATATTATTTTCAGATGCTCCCTCCGCCCAGTACTCCCACTGTAATATGTTATTTTCACATGCTTCCCCTGTCCAGGACACTCATTGCGATATAGTATTCTCACATGCTCCCCCTGTGCAGTACACTCACAGATGTATATTATTCTCATGTGCTCCCGCTGTCCAGTAAACTCACTGTTGTACATTATTCTCTCAAGCTTCCCTTGTCCAGCACACTCAATGTGATATATTATTCTCTTCTTGCTCCCCTTGTCCGGCACTCTGTGATATTTTATTCACACATGCTCCCCTCGCCCACTACACTCACTGTTATATCTTACTCTCACATTCTCCTCTTGTCCTGTACACTCACTTTTGTATATTATTCTCACATGCTCCCTCGGCCCAGTACACTCACTGTGATAAATTATTTTCACATGCGCCCCCTGTCCAGTACACTCAATGTTATATATTCTTCTTGCGTGCTCACCCTGCCCAGTACACTCACTGTAATATATTATTCTCTGATACTCCTCCTGTCCAGTACACTCACTGTTATATATTCTTCCCACATGCTCCCCCTGTCCTGTACACTCATTGTTCTATATTATTCTCACATGCTCCCCCTGACCGTTCACTCACTGTTATATATTATTCTCAAATGCTCCCCCTGTCCAGTACACTCACAGTTGTATATTATTCTCACATGCTCTACTTTTCCGGCACACTAACTGTGATATATTATTCTCACATGCCCCCCTCACCCAGTACACTCACTGTAATATATTATTCTCATATTCTCCTCCTGCTCAGTACACTCACTGTAGTATATTGTTCTGAAAAGGTCCCCCTGTCTAGTACACTCAATGATCTATATTATTCTCAGATGCTCCCCCTGTCCAGTACACTCAATGTTATATATTCTTCTTACATGCTCCCACTGTCCAGTACACTCACAGATGTATATTATTTTCACATGCTTCCCTGTCCACACTCAATGTTATATATTCTTCTCGTGTGCTCACCCTGCTCAGTACACACACTGTTATATGTTATCCTCACATGCTCCCCCTGTCCAGTACACTTACTGTTGTATATTATTCTCACATGCTCTACTTTTCCGGCACACTAGCTGTGATATATTATTCTCACATGCTACCCTTGCCCGCTACACTCACTGTTATATATTATTCTCACATTCTTCCCCTGTCCAGTACGCTCACTGATATATTATTCTCACATGCTCCCCCTTTCCAGTACACTCACTGTTATATATTATTTTCACATGCTCCCCCTGTCCAGTACAATCATTGTTATATATTATTCTCACCTGCTCCCCCTGTGCAGTACACTCATAGATGTATATTATTCTCACATGCTCCCCCTCTCCAGTGCACTCACTGTTACATATTATTCTCACATGCTCCCCCTGTCCAGCACATTCACTGTGATATATTATTCTCAGATGCTCCCTCCGCCCAGTACTCTCCCTGTAATATATTATTTTCACATGCTCCCCCTGTCCAGTACACTCACTGTTATATATTATTCTCACATACTCCCCCTCTTCAGTACATTCACTGTTGTATATTATTCTCACGTGCTCCCCCTGTCCAGTACACTCACTGTTATATATTATTCTCACATGTTCCCCCTCTTCAGTACATTCACTGTTGTATATTATTCTCACGTGCTCCCCCAGTCCAGTACACTCACTGTTATGTATTATTCTCACATGTTCCCCCTCTTCAGTACATTCACTGTTGTATATTATCCTCACATGCTCCCCTTGTCCGGCATACTCACTGTGATATTTTATTCACACATGCTCCCCTCGGCCAGTTCACTCACTGTAATGTATTATTTTCACATTCTACTCCTTTCCATTCGATACACTGGTGTATATTATTCTCACATGCTCACCCTGTCCTGCACACTCACAGTTGTATATAATTCTCAAATGCTCCCTCCGTCCAGTACACTTTTGTTATATATTATTCTCTCATGCTTCCCCTGTCCAGTACACTCTTTGTTCTATATTATTCTCACATGCTCCCCCTGTCCCGTACATTCACTGTTACATATTGTTCTCACGTGCTCCCTCCGCCCAGTAGACTCACTGTTATATATTATTCTCACATGCTCCCCCTGTCCAGTACACTCACTGTTATATATTATTCTCAGATGCTCCTCGTGTCCAATACACTCACTCTTGTATATTATTCTCACATGCTCCCCTCGCCCAGTACAATCACTGTAATATATTATTCTCACATTCTCCTCCTGTCCAGTACACTCACTGATATATATCATTCTCACATGCTCACCCTGCCCAGTAGACTCACTGTAATATATTCTTCTCAAATGCTCCCCCTGTCCTGTACACTCACTGTTATATATCATTCTCACATGCCCCCCCTGTCCAGTACACTCACTGTAATATATTATTCTGACATGCTCCCCCTGTCCAGTACACTGAATGATCTATATTATTCTCATATGCTCCCCCTGTCCAGTACCCTCACTGTTATATATTATTCTCAGATGCTCCCTCTGTCCAGTATACCCCCTGTTGTATATTATTCTCACATGCGCCCCTTGCCCAGTACACTCACTGTAATATATTGTCCTCACATTCTCCTCCTGTCCTGTACATTCCCTGTTATATATTACTCTCGCTTGCTCCCCCTGTCCAGTGCACTCACTGTTATATATTATTCTCAGATGCTCCTCCTGTCCAGTACCCTCACTGTTATATATTCTTCCCACATGCTCCCCCTGTCCAGTACACTCATTGTTATATATTATTCTCACCTGCTCCCCCTGTGCAGTACACTCATAGATGTATATTATTCTCACATGCTCCCCCTCTCCAGTGCACTCACTGTTATATATTATTCTCACATGCTCCCCCTGTCCAGCACATTCACTGTGATATATTATTCTCAGATGCTCCATCCGCCCAGTACTCTCCCTGTAATATATTATTTTCACATGCTCCCCCTGTCCAGTACACTCACTGTTATATATTATTCTCACATGCTCCCCCTCTTCAGTACATTCACTGTTGTATATTATTCTCACGTGCTCCCCCTGTCCAGTACACTCACTGTTATGTATTATTCTCACATGTTCCCCCTCTTCAGTACATTCACTGTTGTATATTATCCTCACATGCTCCCCTTGTCCGGCATACTCACTGTGATATTTTATTCACACATGCTCCCCTCAGCCAGTTCACTCACTGCAATGTATTATTTTCACATTCTACTCCTTTCCATTCGATACACTGTTGTATATTATTCTCACATGCTCACCCTGTCCTGCACACTCACAGTTGTATATAATTCTCAAATGCTCCCTCCGTCCAGTACACTTTTGTTATATATTATTCTCTCATGCTTCCCCTGTCCAGTACACTCTTTGTTCTATATTATTCTCACATGCTCCCCCGTCCCGTACATTCACTGTTACATATTGTTCTCACGTGCTCCCTCCGCCCAGTAGACTTCACTGTTATATATTATTCTCACATGCTCCCCCTGTCCAGTACACTCACTGTTATATATTATTCTCAGATGCTCCTCATGTCCAATACACTCACTCTTGTATATTATTCTCACATGCTCCCCTCGCCCAGTACAATCACTGTAATATATTATTCTCACATTCTCCTCCTGTCCAGTACACTCACTGATATATATCATTCTCACATGCTCACCCTGCCCAGTAGACTCACTGTAATATATTCTTCTCAAATGCTCCACCTGTCCTGTGCACTCACTGTTATATATCATTCTCACATGCCCCCCCTGTCCAGTACAATCACTGTAATATATTATTCTGACATGCTCCCCCTGTCCAGTACACTGAATGATCTATATTATTCTCATATGCTCCCCCTGTCCAGTACCCTCACTGTTATATATTATTCTCAGATGCTCCCTCTGTCCAGTATACCCCCTGTTGTATATTATTCTCACATGCTCCCCTTGCCCAGTACACTCACTGTAATATATTGTCCTCACATTCTCCTCCTGTCCTGTACACTCCCTGTTATATATTACTCTCGCTTGCTCCCCCTGTCCAGTGCACTCACTGTTATATATTATTCTCAGATGCTCCTCCTGTCCAGTACCCTCACTGTTATATATTCTTCCCACATGCTCCCCCTGTCCAGTACACTCATTGTTCTATATTATTCTCACATGCTCCCCCTGACCAGTTCACTCACTGTTATATATTATTCTCAAATGCTCCCCCTGTCCAGTACACTCACAGTTGTAATTTATTCTCACATGCTCTACTTTTCCGGCACACTCACTGTAATATATTATTCTCATATTCTCCTCCTGCCCAGTACAATCACTGTAATATATTATCCTGACATGGTCCCCCTGTTCAGTACACTCAATGATCTATATTATTCTCATATGCTCCCCCTGTCCAGTACACTCAATGTTATATATTCTTCTTACATGCTCCCACTGTCTAGTACACTCACAGATGTATATTATTTTCACATGCTCCCCCTCCCAGCACACTCAATGTTATATATTCTTCTCGTGTGCTCACCCTGCCCAGTACACTCACTGTTATATATTATTCTCACATGCTCCCCCTGTCCAGTATACTTACTGTTGTATATTATTCTCACATGCTCCCCTTCTCCGGCACACTCACTGTGATATATTATTCTCGCATGCTACCTTTGCCCGGTACACTCACTGTTATATATTATTCTCACATTCTCCCCCTGTCCAGTACGCTCACTGTGATATATTATTCTCACATGCTCCCCCTCTCCAGTACATTCACTTTTGTATATTATTCTCACCTGCTCCCCTTGTCCGGAATACTGTGATATTTTATTCACACATGCTCCCCTCGCCCAGTACACTCACTGTAATGTGTTATTTTCACATTCTCCTCCTTTCCAGTCGATACACTGTTGTATATTATTCTCAGATGCTCCCTCCGCCCAGTACTCCCACTGTAATATATTATTCTCACATGCTCCCCCTGTGCAGTACACTCACAGATGTATATTATTCTCATGTGCTCCCCCTGTCCAGTAAACTCACTGTTGTATATTATTCTCTCAAGCTTCCCTCATCCAGCACACTCAATGTGATATATTATTCTCTTCTTGCTCCCCTTGTCCGGTACACTCACTGTGATATTTTATTCACACGTGCTCCCCTCGCCCAGTACTCTCACTGTAATTTATTATTTTCACATTCTCCTCCTGTGCAGTACATTCACTGTTGTATATTGTTCTCACATGCTCCCCCTGTCCGGCACACTCACTGTGATATATTATTCTCATGCTCCCCTCGCCCAGTACACTCACTGTTATATATTACTCTCACATTCTCCTCTTGTCCCGTACACTCACTTTTGTATATTATTCTCACATGCTGCCTCGGCCCAGTACACTCACTGTGATAAATTATTTTCACATGCGCCCCCTGTCCAGTACACTCAATGTTATATATTCTTCTTTCATGCTCACCCTGCCCAGTACACTCACTGTTATATATTCTTCCCACATGCTCCCCCTGTCCAGTACACTCACTGTTATATATTATTCTCACATGATCACCCTGCCCAGTACCCTCACTCTAATAAATTATTCTCACCTACTCCCCCTGTCCAGTACACTCATTGTTGTATATTATTCTCACATGCTCCCTCCGTCCAGTACACTCACTATTATATATTATTCTCAGATGCTCCCCTTGCCCAGTACACTCATTGTTATATGTTATTCTCTCATGCTTCCCCAGTCCAGTACACTCACTGTTATATATTATTCTCACATGCTCACCCTGCCCAGTACACTCACTGTAATATATTCTTCTCACATGCTCCCCCTGTCCTGTACACTCACTGTTATTTATCATTTTCACATGCCCCCCCTGTCCAGTACACTCACTGTAATATATTATTCTGACATGCTCCCCCTGTCCAGTACACTCAATGATATATATTATTCCAACATGCTCCCCTTGTCCGGCACACTCTCTGTTATATATTATTCTCACATGCTCCTCCTGTCCTGTACGTTCACTGTTATACATTATTCTCACATGCTCCCCTTGCCCAGTACACTCACTGTAATATATTATTCTCAGATGCTCCTCCTGTTCAGTACACTCACTGTTACATATTCTTCCATAATGCTCCCCCTGAGCAGTTCACTCACTGTTATATATTATTCTCAAATGCTCCCCCTGTCCGGTACACTCACAGTTGTAATTTATTATCACATGCTCTACTTTTCCGGCGCACTAACTGTGATGTATTATTCTCAGATGCGCCTCCTGTCCAGTACACTCACTCCTGTAAATTATTCTCACATGCTCCCCTCGCCCAGTACAATCACTATAATATATTATTCTCACATTCTCCTCCTGTCCAGTACGCTCACTGTTATAAATTATTCTCACATGCTCACCCTGCCCAGTACACTCACTGTAATATATTCTTCTCACATGCTCCCCCTGTCCTGTACACTCACTGTTATATATCATTCTCACATGCCCCCCCTGTCCAGTACACTCACTGTAATATATTATTCTGACATGCTCCCCCTGTCCAGTACACTCAATGATATATATTATTCTAACATGCTCCCCTTGTCCGGCACACTCTCTGTTATACATTATTCTCACATGCTCCCCTTGCCCAGTACACTCACTGTAATATATTATTCTCAGATGCTCCTCCTGTTCAGTACACTCACTGTTACATATTCTTCCATAATGCTCCCCCTGACCAGTTCACTCACTGTTATATATTATTCTCAAAAGCTCCCCCTGTCCGGTACACTCACAGTTGTAATTTATTCTCACATGCTCTACTTTTCCGGCGCACTAACTGTGATGTATTATTCTCACATGCTCCCCTCGCCCAGTACACTCACTGTAATATAGTATTGTGACATGGTCCCCCTGTCCAGTACACTCAATGATCTATATTATTCTCATATGCTCCCCCTGTCCAGTACACTCAATGTTATATATTCTTCTCACATGCTCCCACTGTCCAGTACACTGACTGATGTATATTATTCTCTCATGCTCCCCCTGTCCAGTACACTCACTGTGATATATTATTCTCAGATGCTCCCCCTGTCCTTTACACCCCCGTTATATATTATTCTCACATGCTCTCCTTGTCCGGCACACTCAATGATATATATTATTCTAACGTGCTCCCCTTGTCCGGCACACTCTCTGTTCTATATTATTCTCACATGCTCTCGTTGTCCTGTACATTCACTGTAATACATTATTCTCACATGCTCCCCTTGCCCAGTACACTCACTGTAATATTTTGTCCTCACATTCTCCTCCTGTCCTGTACACTCCCGGTTATATATTACCCACACATGCTCCCCCTGTCCAGTACACTCACTGTTATATATTATTCTCACATGCTCCCCCTGTCCAGTACACTCACTGTTATATATTATTCTCACATGCTCCCCCTGTCCAGTACACTCACTCTGATATATTATTCTCAGATGCTCCCTCCACCCAGTACTCCCACTGTAATATATTATTTTCACATCCTCCCCCTGTCCAGTACACTCATTGTTATATATTGTTCTCACATGCTCCCCCTTTCCAGTACACTCACAGATGTATATTATTCTCACGTGCTCCCCCTGTCCAGTACACTCGTTGTATATTATTCTCACATGCTCCCCCTGACCAGTTCACTCACTGTTATATATTATTCTCAAATGCTCCCCCTGTCCAATACACTCACAGTTGTATATTATTCTCACATGCTC
This sequence comes from Carcharodon carcharias, assembly GCF_017639515.1. Classification (NCBI taxonomy): domain Eukaryota; kingdom Metazoa; phylum Chordata; class Chondrichthyes; order Lamniformes; family Lamnidae; genus Carcharodon; species Carcharodon carcharias. The sequence continues at coordinate 98,367,667 of NC_054473.1, read as the reverse complement.
TACTTTTCCGGCACACTAACTGTGATATATTATTCTCACGTGCTCCCCTCACCCAGTACACTCACTGTAATATATTATTCTCATATTCTCCTCCTGCCCGGTACACTCACTGTAATATATTATTCTGACATGGTCCCCCTGTCCCGTACACTCAATGATCTATATTATTCTCATATGCTCCCCCTGACAAGTGCACTCAATGTTATATATTCTTCTTACATGCTCCCACTGTCCAGTACACTCACAGATGTATATTATTTTCACATGCTCCCCCTGTCCAGTACACTCAATGTTATATATATTCTTCTCACGTGCTTACCCTGCCCAGTACACTCAGTGTGATATATTATTCTCACATGCTACCCTTGCCCGGTACCCTCACTGTTATATATTATTCTCACATTCTCCCCCTGTCCAGTACGCTCACTGTGATATATTATTCTCACATGCTCCCCTTGTCTCGTACACTCACTGTTATATATTATTTTCACATGCTCCCCCTGTCCAGTACACTCATGGTTATATATTATTCTCAGCTGCTCCCCCTGTGCAGTACACTCACAGATGTATATTATTGTTGCATGCTACCCCTGTCCACTACACTCACTGTGATATATTATTCTCAGATGCTCCCCCTGTCCAGTACACTCACTGTTGTATATTATTCTCTCAAGCTTCCCTCGTCCGGCACACTCAATGTGATATATGATTCTCTTCATGCTCCCCTTGTCCGGCACACTCACTGTGATATATTATTAACACATGCTCCCCTCGCCCAGTACACTCACTGTAATTTATTATTTTCACATTCTCCTCCTGTGCAGTACATTCACTGTTGTATATTATTCTCACAAGCTCCCCCTGTCCGGCACACTCACTGTGATATATTATTCTCATGCTCCCCTCGCCCAGTACACTCACTGTTATATATTACTCTCACATTCTCCTCTTGTCCTGTACACTCACTTTTGTATATTATTCTCACATGCTCCCTCGGCCCAGTACACTCACTGTGATAAATTATTTTCACATGCGCCCCCTGTCCAAAACACTCAATGTTATATATTCTTCTCGCGTGCTCACCCTGCCCAGTACGCTCACAGTAATATATTATTCTCAGATACTCCTCCTGTCCAGTACACTCACTGTTATATATTCTTCCCACATGCTTCCCCCTGTCCAGTACACTCATTGTTGTATATTATTCTCACATGCTCCCCCTGACCAGTTCACTCACTGTTATATATTATTCTCAGATGCTCCCTCCACCCAGTACTGTCCCTGTAATATATTATTTTCACATGCTCCCCCTGTCCAGTACACTCAATCTTGTATATTATTCTCACATTCTCCTCCTTTCCAGTACACTCACTGTTATATATCATTCTCAAATGCACCCCTGTCCACTACACTCACTGTGATATATTATTCTCAGATGCTCCCCCTGTCCAGTACACTCACTGTTGTATATTATTCTCTCAAGCTTCCCTCGTCCGGCACACTCAATGTGATACATGATTCTCTTCATGCTCCCCTTGTCCGGCACACTCACTGTGATATATTATTAACACATGCTCCCCTCGCCCAGTACACTCACTGTAATTTATTATTTTCACATTCTCCTCCTGTGCAGTACACTCACTGTTATATTTTACTCTCACATTCTCCTCTTGTCCTGTACACTCACTTTTGTATATTATTCTCACATGCTCCCTCGGCCCAGTACACTCACTGTGATAAATTATTTTCACATGCGCCCCCTGTCCAGTACACTCAATGTTATATATTCTTCTCGCGTGCTCACCCTGCCCAGTACGCTCACAGTAATATATTATTCTCTGATACTCCTCCTGTCCAGTACACTCACTGTTATATATTCTTCCCACATGCTTCCCCCTGTCCAGTACACTCATTGTTGTATATTATTCTCACATGCTCCCCCTGACAAGTTCACTCACTGTTATATATTATTCTCAAATGCTCCCCCTGTCCAATACACTCACAGTTGTATATTATTCTCACATGCTCCCCCTGACCAGTTCACTCACTGTTATATATTATTCTCAAATGCTCCCCCTGTCCAATACACTCACAGTTGTATATTATTCTCACATGCTCTATTTTTCCGGCACACTAACTGTGATATATTATTCTCACATGCTCCCCTCACCCAGTACACTCACTGTAATATATTATTCTCATATTCTCCTCCTGCCCGGTACACTCACTGTAATATATTATTCTGACATGGTCCCCCTGTCCAGTACACTCAATGATCTATATTATTCTCACCTGCTCCTGCTGTCCAGTACACTCACTGTTGTATATTATTCTCTCAAGCTTCCCTCTCCGGCACACTCAATGTGATACATTATTCTCTTCATGCTCCCCTTGTCCGGCACACTCACTGTGATATATTATTAACACATGCTCCCCTCGCCCAGTACACTCACTGTAATTTATTATTTTCACATTCTCCTCCTGTGCAGTACATTCACTGTTGTATATTATTCTCACATGCTCCCCCTATCCGGCACACCCACTGTGATCTATTATTCTCATGCTCCCCTCGCCCAGAACACTCACTGTTATATATTACTCTCACATTCTCCTCTTGTCCTGTATACTCACTTTTGTATATTATTCTCACATGCTCCCTCGGCCCAGTACACTCACTGTGATAAATTATTTTCACATGCTCCCCCTTTCCAGTACACTCAATGTCATATATTCTTCTCGCGTGCTCACCCTGCCCAGTACACTCACTGTAATACATTATTCTCAGATGCTCCTCCTGTCCAGTTCACTCACTGTTATATTTTCTTCCCACATGCTCCCCCTGTCCAGTACACTCATTGTTCTATTTTATTCTCTCATGCTCCCCCTGTTCAGTACACTCACTGTTGTATATTATTCTCACGTGCTCTGCTTTCCAGGCACACTAACTGTGATATATTATTCTCACATGCTCCCCTCACCCAGTACACTCACTGAAATATATTATTCTCATATTCTCCTCCTGCCCAGTACACTCACTGTAATATATTATTCTGACATGGTCCCCCTGTCCAGTACACTCAATGATATGTATTATTCTCTTATGCTCCCCCTGTCCAGTACACTCAATGTTATATATTCTTCTTACATGCTCCCACTGTCCAGTATGCTCACATATGTATATTATTTTCACATGCTCCCCCGTCCAGTACACTCAATGTTATATATATTCTTCTCGCGTGCTCACCCTGCCTAGTAAACGCACTGTTATATATTATTCTCACATGCTCCCCCTGTCCAGTACACTTACTGTTGTATATTATTCTCACATATCCCTTTCTCCGGCACACTCACTGTGATATATTATTCTCACATGCTACCCTTGCCCTGTACACTCACTGTTATATATTCTTCTCACATTCTCCCCCTGTCCAGTACGCTCACTGTGAAATATTATTCTCACATGCTCCCCCTGTCCCGTACACTCACTGTTATATATTATTTTCACATGCTCCCCCTGTTCAGTATACTCACTGTTATATATTAATCTCACATGCTCCCCCTCTTCAGTACATTCACTGTTGTATATTATTCTCACGTGCTCCCCCTGTCCAGTACACTCACTGTTATATATTATCCTCACATGTTCCCCCTCTTCAGTACATTCACTGTTGTATATTATCCTCACATGCTCCCCTTGTCCGGCATACTCACTGTGATATTTTATTCACACATGCTCCCCTCAGCCAGTTCACTCACTGTAATGTATTATTTTCACATTCTACTCCTTTCCATTCGATACACTGTTGTATATTATTCTCACATGCTCACCCTGTCCTGCACACTCACAGTTGTATATAATTCTCAAATGCTCCCTCCGTCCAGTACACTTTTGTTATATATTATTCTCTCATGCTTCCCCTGTCCAGTACACTCTTTGTTCTATATTATTCTCACATGCTCCCCCGTCCCGTACATTCACTGTTACATATTGTTCTCACGTGCTCCCTCCGCCCAGTAGACTCACTGTTATATATCATTCTCACATGCTCCCCCTGTCCAGTACACTCACTGTTATATATTATTCTCAGATGCTCCTCATGTCCAATACACTCACTCTTGTATATTATTCTCACATGATCCCCTCGCCCAGTACAATCACTGTAATATATTATTCTCACATTCTCCTCCTGTCCAGTACACTCACTGATATATATCATTCTCACATGCTCACCCTGCCCAGTAGACTCACTGTAATATATTCTTCTCAAATGCTCCCCCTGTCCTGTACACTCACTGTTATATATCATTCTCACATGCCCCCCCTGTCCAGTACACTCACTGTAATATATTATTCTGACATGCTCCCCCTGTCCAGTACACTGAATGATCTATATTATTCTCATATGCTCCCCCTGTCCAGTACCCTCACTGTTATATATTATTCTCAGATGCTCCCTCTGTCCAGTATACCCCCTGTTGTATATTATTCTCACATGCTCCCCTTGCCCAGTACACTCACTGTAATATATTGTCCTCACATTCTCCTCCTGTCCTGTACACTCCCTGTTATATATTACTCTCGCTTGCTCCCCCTGTCCAGTGCACTCACTGTTATATATTATTCTCAGATGCTCCTCCTGTCCAGTACCCTCACTGTTATATATTCTTCCCACATGCTCCCCCTGTCCAGTACACTCATTGTTCTATATTATTCTCACATGCTCCCCCTGACCAGTTCACTCACTGTTATATATTATTCTCAAATGCTCCCCCTGTCCAGTACACTCACAGTTGTAATTTATTCTCACATGCTCTACTTTTCTGGCACACTCACTGTAATATTTTATTCTCATATTCTCCTCCTGCCCAGTACAATCACTGTAATATATTATCCTGACATGGTCCCCCTGTTCAGTACACTCAATGATCTATATTATTCTCATATGCTCCCCCTGTCCAGTACACTCAATGTTATATATTCTTCTTACATGCTCCCACTGTCCTGTACACTCACTGTTATATATCATTCTCACATGCCCCCCCTGTCCAGTACACTCACTGTAATATATTATTCTGACATGCTCCCCCTGTCCAGTACACTCAATGATATATATTATTCTAACATGCTCCCCTTGTCCGGCACACTCTCTGTTATACATTATTCTCACATGCTCCCCTTGCCCAGTACACTCACTGTAATATATTATTCTCAGATGCTCCTCCTGTTCAGTACACTCACTGTTACATATTCTTCCATAATGCTCCCCCTGACCAGTTCACTCACTGTTATATATTATTCTCAAATGTTCCCCCTGTCCGGTACACTCCCAGTTGTAATTTATTCTCACATGCTCTACTTTTCCGGCGCACTAACTGTGATGTATTATTCTCACATGCTCCCCTCGCCCAGTACACTCACTGTAATATAGTATTCTGACATGGTCCCCCTGTCCAGTACACTCAATGATCTATATTATTCTCATATGCTCCCCCTGTCCAGTACACTCAATGTTATATATTCTTCTCACATGCTCCCACTGTCCAGTACACTCACTGATGTATATTATTCTCTCATGCTCCCCCTGTCCAGTACACTCACTGTGATATATTATTCTCAGATGCTCCCCCTGTCCTTTACACCCCCGTTATATATTATTCTCACATGCTCTCCTTGTCCGGCACACTCAATGATATATATTATTCTAACGTGCTCCCCTTGTCCGGCACACTCTCTGTTCTATATTATTCTCACATGCTCTCGTTGTCCTGTACATTCACTGTAATACATTATTCTCACATGCTCCCCTTGCCTAGTACACTCACTGTAATATTTTGTCCTCACATTCTCCTCCTGTCCTGTACAATCCCGGTTATATATTACCCACACATGCTCCCCCTGTCCAGTACACTCACTGTTATATATTATTCTCACATGCTCCCCCTGTCCAATACACTCACTGTTATATATTATTCTCACATGCTCCCCCTGTCCAGTACACTCACTGTGATATATTATTCTCACATTCTCCCCCTGTCCAGTACACTCATTTTTATATATTGTTCTCACATGCTCCCCCTGTCCAGTACACTCACAGATGTATATTATTTTCACATGCTCCCCCTGTCCAGTACACTCATTGTTATATATTATTCTCACATGCTCCCCCTTTCCAGTACACTCACAGATGTATATTATTCTCACGTGCTCCCCCTGTCCAGTACACTCACTGTTGTATATTATTCTCTCCAGCTTCCCTCGTCCGCCACACTCAATGTGATATATTATTCTCTTCATGCTCCCCTTGCCCGGCACACTCACTGTGATATTTTATTCACACATGCTCCCCTCGCCCAGTACACCCACTGTCATGTATTATTTTCATATTCTCCTCCTTTCCAGTTTATTCACTGTCGTATATTATTCTCACATGCTCCCCCTGTCCGGCACACTCACTGTTGTATATAATTCTCACATGCTCTCTCCGTTCAGTACACCCGTGGTTCTATATCATTCTCAGTTGCTCCCCCTGCCCAGTACACTCACTGTTATATGTTATTCTCACGTGCTCCCTCTATCCAGTACACTCAAGATTATATATTATTCACACATGCTCCCCCGTCCAGTACACTCATTGTTATATGTTATTCTCACCTGCTCACCCTGCCCAGTACACTCACTTTTATATATTCTTCTCACCTGCTCCCCATGTCCAGTACACTCACTGTTATATATTCTTCTCACCTGCTGCCCCTGTCCAGTCCACTCACTTTTATATGTTATTCTCACATGCTCCCCCTGTCCAGTACATTCACTGTTATATGTTATTCTCACATGCTCCCCCTGTCCAGTACACACACTGTTATATATTCTTCTCACCTGCTTCCCCTGTCCAGTCCACTCACTTTTATATATTCTTCTCACCTGCTTCCCCTGTCCAGTCCACTCACTTTTATATATTCTTCTCACCTGCTTCCCCTGTCCAGTCCATTCACTTTTATATATTATTCACACATGGTCCCCCTGTCCTCTACATTCACTGTTATATATTTTTCTCACATGCTCCCCCTGCCCAGTACACTCACTGTTATATGTTATTCTCACATGCTCCCCCTGCCCAGTACACTCACTGTTATATGTTATTCTCACATGCTCCCCCTGTCCAGTACACACACTGTTATTTATTCTTCTCACGTACTCCACCTGTCCAGTACACTCATTGTTCTATATTATTCTCACATGCTCCCCCTGTCCAGTAGACTCACTGTTATATATTATTCTCACATGCTCCCCCTGTCCAGTACACTCACTGTTATATATTATTCTCAGATGCTCCTCCTGTCCAGTACACTCACTCTTGTATATTATTCTGACATGCTCCCCTCGCCCAGTACAATCACTGTAATATATTATTCTCACATGCTCCCCGGTCCAGTACATTCACTGTTATATATTATTCTCACATGCTCCCCTTATCCAGTATACTCACTGTTATATATTACTCTGAGATGCTCACGCTGTCCAGTACACTGAATGTTGTATCTTATTCTCACATACTCCCCTTGTCCGGCACACTAACTGTGATATATTATTCTCATATGCTCCCTCTATCCAGTACACTCACTGTTATACATTCGTCTGACATGCTCCCCCTTTGCAGTACACTCAATGTGATATATTATTATTCGCACATGCTCCCCCGTGCAGTACATTCACTGTTATATATTATTCTCAGATGCTCCCCCTGCCCCGTACCCTCACTGTAATAAGTTATTCTCACATGCTCCCCCTGTCCAGTACATTCACTCTTATATATTATTCTCATGTGCTCCCTCCACCTAGTAGACTCACTGTTGTATCTTATTCTCACATGCTCCCCTTGTCCGGCACACTAACTGTGATATAGTATTCTCACATGATCCCCTCGCCAGTACACTACCTGTGATATATTATTCTCACATGCCCCCCCTGTCCAGTACACTCACTGTAATATATTATTCTGACATGCTCCCCCTGTCCAGTACACTCAATGATATATATTATTCTAACATGCTCCCCTTGTCCGGCACACTCTCTGTTATATATTATTCTCACATGCTCCTCCTGCACTGTACATTCACTGTTATACATTATTCTCACATGCTCCCCTTGCGCAGTACACTCACTGTAATATATTGTCCTCACATTCTCCTCCTGTCCTGTACACTCCCGCTTATATATTACCCACACATGCTCCCCCTGTCCAGTACACTCAATATTATATATTATTCTCACATGCTCCCCCTGTCCAATACACTCACTGTTATATATTATTCTCACATGCTCCCCCTGTCCAGTACACTCACTGTGATATATTATTCTCACATTCTCCCCCTGTCCAGCACATTCACTCTGATATATTATTCTCAGATGCTCCCTCCACCCAGTACTCCCACTGTAATATATTATTTTCACATCCTCCCCCTGTCCAGTACACTCATTTTTATATATTATTCTCACATGCTCCCCCTGTCCGTACACTCACAGATATATATTATTTTCACATGCTCCCCCTGTACAGTACACTCATTGTTATATATTATTTTCACATGCTCCCCCTTTCCAGTACACTCACAGATGTATATTATTCTCACGTGCTCCCCCTGTCAAGTACACTCACTGTCATATATTATTCTCAGATGCTCCCCCTGTCCAGTACACTCACTGTTGTATATTATTCTCTCCAGCTTCCCTCGTCCGCCACACTCAATGTGATATATTATTCCCTTCACGCTCCCCTTGCCCGGCACACTCACTGTTATATTTTATTCACACATGCTCCCCTCGCCCAGTACACCCACCGTAATGTATTATTTTCATATTCTCCTCCTTTCCAGTTTGTTCACTGTTGTATATTATTCTCACATGCTCCCCCTGTCCGGCACACTCACTGTTGTATATAATTCTCACATGCTCTCTCCGTTCAGTACACCCACGGTTCTATATCATTCTCAGTTGCTCCCCCTGCCCAGTACACTCACTGTTATATGTTATTCTCACATGCTCCCTCTATCCAGTACACTCAAGGTTATATATTATTCACACATGCTCCCCCGTCCAGTACACTCACTGTTATATGTTATTCTCATGTGCTCACCCTGCCCAGTACACTAACTATAATACATTATTCTCACATGCTCCCCCTGTCCAGTACACTCACTGTTATATATTATTCTCAGATGCTCCTCCTGTCCAGTACACTCACTCTTGTCTCTTATTCTCACATGCTCCCCTCGCCCAGTACAATGACTGTAATATATTTTTCTCACATGCTCCCCCTGCCCAGTACACTCACTGTTATATGTTATTCTCACGTACTCCACCTGTCCAGTACACTCATTGTTCTATATTATTCTCACATGCTCCCCCTGTCCAGTAGACTCACTGTTATATATTATTCTCACATGCTCCCCCTGTCCAGTACACTCACTGTCATATATTATTCTCACAATGCTCCTCCTGTCCAGTATACTCACTCTTGTATATTATTCTGACATGCTCCCCTCGCCCAGTACAATCACTGGAATATATTATTCTCACATGCTCCCTGGTCCAGTACTTTCACCGTTATATATTATTTTCATATGCTCCCCCTGTCCAGTACATTCACTGTTATATATTATTCTCACATGCTCCCCTTGTCCAGTATACTCACTGTTATATATTACTCTGAGGTGCTCACGCTGTCCAGTACACTGAATGTTGTATGTTATTCTCACATACTCCCCTTGTCTGGCACACTAACTGTGATATATTATTCTCATATGCTCCCTCTATCCAGTACACTCACTGTTATACATTCGTCTGACATGCTCCCCCTTTGCAGTACATTCACTGTGATATATTCTTATTCGCACATGCTCCCCCGTGCAGTACATTCACTGTTATATATTATTCTCAGATGCTCCCCCTGCCCCGTACACTCACTGTAATAAATTATTCTCACATGCTCCCCCTGTCCAGTACATTCACTCTTATATATTATTCTCATGTGCTCCCTCCGCCTAGTAGACTCACTGTTGTATCTTATTCTCACATGCTCCCCTTGTCCGGCACACTAACTGTGATATAGTATTCTCACATGATCCCCTCGCCAGTACACTACCTGTGATATATTATTCTCACATGCTGCCCCTGTCCAGTACACTCACTGTTGTATATTATTCTCACATGCTCTCCTTGTCCGCCACACTCACTGTTATATATTATTCTCACATGCTCCCCCTGCCCAGTACACTCACTGTTATATATTCTTCTCACATGCGCCTCCTGTCCAGTACACTTACTGTAATATATTATTCTCACATTCTCCTCCCATCAAGTATAATCACTGTTGTATATTATTCTCACATGCTCCTGCTGTCCGGCACACACAGTGTGATATATTATTCTCACATGCTGACTCGCCCAAGACACTCACCGTTATATATTATTCTCACATGCTCCCCTGCCCAGTACACCCACTGTTATATATTATTCTCACATGCTGCCCCTGTCCAGTACATTCACTGTTATATATTATTCCCTGATGCTCCCCCTGCCCATTACACTCACTGTTATATGTTATTCTCACACGCTCCCTCCGCCCAGTTCTCACACTGTTATATATATTTATCACATGCTCCCCCCGTCCAGTACACAAATTGTTATATATTATTCTCAGATGCTCCCCCGTCCAGTATAATCAATGTTATATGTGATTCTCACATTCTCCCCCGTCCTGTACACTCACTGTTATATATTATTCTCACATGCTCCCCTTTCCAGTACACTCACTGTTACATGTTATTCTCACATGCTTCCCCTGTCCAGCACACTCACTGTGTTATATTATTCTCACATGCTCCTCCTGTCCAGTACATTCACTGTTGTATATTATTCTCACATGCTCCCCCTGTCCAGTACACACACTGTTATATATTATTCTCATGTGCTCACCCTGCCCAGTGCACCCAGTGTAATATATTATTCTCACATGCTCTCCCTGTCCAGTACACTCACTGTTATATATTCTTCTCACCTTTCCCCCTGTCTACTACACTCACTGTTATATATTATTCTCACATGCTCCTCCTGTCCAGTACACTCACTGTTGTATATTATTCTCACATGCTCCCCTTGTCTGGCACACTCACTGTGATGTATTATTCTCACATGCTCCCCTCGCCTAGTACACTCACTGTAATGTATTATACTCACATTCTTCTCCTGTCCAGTACACTCACTGTAATACATTATTCTCACATGCTCCTCCTGTCCAGTACACTCACTGTGGTATATTATTCTCACATGCTCCCATCGCCCAGTTCACATACTGTAATATATTATTCTCACATTCTCCTCCTCTCCTGGATACTCACTGTTGTTTATTATTCTCACATGGTCCCTTTGCCTGGCACACTCACCGTGATATATTATTCTCACATGCTCCCCTTGTCCAGTACACTCACTGTTAACTATTATTCTCACATGCTCCCCTCGCCCAGTACACTCACTGTTAAATATTATTTTCACATGCTTCCCATTATCCAGTACACTCACTGTAATACATTATTCTCAAGTGCTCCCGCTGCCCAGTACACTCACTGTTAAGTATTATTTTCACATTCCTCCACCATCCAGTACACTCACCGCTATATGTTATTCCCTCATGCTCCCTCTGCCCAGTACACTCACTGTTATATATTATTCTGACCTGCTCCCCCTGCCCAGTACACTCACTGTTGTATATTATTTTCACATGGTCTTCCTGTCCAGTACAATCACTGTTGTATATTATTCTCACATGCTCCCGCTGTCCGGCACACTCAATGTGATATATTATTCTCACCTGCTCCCCTTGCCCAGTACAATCACTGTAATATATTATTCTCACATTCTCCTCCTGTCCAGTACAATCACTGTTGTATTTTATGCTCATTTGCTCCCGCTGTCCGGAACACTCAATGTGATATATTATACTAACATGCTCCCCTCGCCCAATACATTCACTGTTATATATTAATCTCACATGCTCCCTCCGCCCAGTACCCTCACTGTTATATATTATTCTCACATGCACCCCCTGTCCTGTACACTCACTGTTATATATTATTCTCATATGCTCCCCCTTTCCAGTACACTCACTGTTACATATCATTCTCACATGCTCCCCCTGTCCTGTACACTCTCTGTGATATATTATTCTCACATGCTCCCCCTGTCCAGTACACTCATTGTTATAGATTATTCTTAGATGCTCCCCCTGTCCAGTACACTCATTGTTATATATTATTCTTAGATGCTCCCCCTGTCCAGTACACTCACTGTTGTACATTATTCTCACATTCTCCCCTTGTCCAGCTCACTCAATGTGATATATTATTCTCACCTGCTCCCCTTGCCCAGTACAATCACTGTAATATATTATTCTCACATTCTCCTCCTGTCCAGTACAATCACTGTTGTATATTATTCTCACATGCTCCCACTGTCCGGCACACTCAATGTGATATATTATTCTCACCTGCTCCCCTTGCCCAGTACAATCACTGTAATATATTATTCTCACATTCTCCTCCTGTCCAGTACAATCACTGTTGTATATTATTCTCACATGCTCACCCTGTCCAGTACATTCACTGTTATATATTATTCTCACATGCTTCCCCTGTCCAGTACACTCACTGTTGTATATTATTCTCACATGGTCTTCCTGTCCCCTACCCTGACTGATATACATTATTCTCACATGCTTCCCCTTGTCCACTAAACTCACTGTTCAATATTATTCTCACATGCTTCCCATCATGCAGTACACTCACTGTTAAGTATTATGCTCACATGCTCCCCCTGCCCAGTACACTCACTGTTATCGGTTATTCTCACTTGCACATCCTGCACTGTACACTCACTGTAATAAATTATTCTCACACACTCCCCCTGTCGAGTACACTCACTGTTATATATGATTCTCTCATGCTTCCCCTGTCCAGCACACTCACTGTGATATATTATTCTCACATGCTCCCACCGCCCAGTACACTTACTGTAATATATTATTCTCATATGCTCCCCCTGTCCAGTACACTCACAGATGTATATTATTCTCACATGCTCCCCCTGTCCAGCTCACTCAATGTGATATATTATTCTCTCATGCTTCCCTTGTCCGGCACACTCACTGTTATATAATATTCTCACGTGCTCCTCCGCCCAGTAGACTCACCGTTATATATTATTCTCACATGCTTCCCCTGTCCAGTACACTCACTGTTGTATATTATTCTCACATGCTCCCGCTGAGCACACTTAATGTGATAAATTATTCTCACATGCTCCCCTCGCCCAGTACACTCACTGTTATATATTATTCTGAGATGCTCCCCCTGTCCATTGTACTCACTGTTATATATTATTCTCAAATGCTCCCCCTCTCCACTACAGTCACTGTTATATATTATTCTCACATGCTCCCCCCCCGTCCAGTACACTCACTGTTGTATATTAATTCTCACATGCTCCCCTTGTCTGGCAAACTTACTGTGATATATTATTCTCACATGCTCCCCTCACCTAGTACACTCACTGTAATGTATTATTCTCACATTCTTCTCCTGTCCAGTACACTCACTGTAATATATTATTCTCACATGCTCCTCCTGTCCAGTACACTCACTGTGATATATTATTCTCACATGATCCCCTCGCCCAGTACACATTCTGTAATATATTATTCTCACATTCTCCTCCTGTCCTGTATACTCACTGTTGTATATTCTTCTCACATGGCTCACATGCTCCCCTTGTCCAGTACACTCACTGTTAAATATTATTCTGATATGCTTGCAATTATCCAGTACACTCACTGTTAAATATTATTCTCACATGCTTCCCATTATCCAGTATGCTCACTGTTGTATATTATTCTCACGTGCTCCCCCTGCCCAGTACATTCTTTGTTAATTATTATTTTCACATGCTTCCGCCGTCCAGTGCACTCACCGCTATATGCTATTCCCTCATGCTCCCCCTGTCCAGTACACTCACTGTTATATATTATTCTGACCTGCTCCCCCTGCCCAGTACACTCACTGTTGTATATTATTCTCACATGGTCTTCCTGTCCCCTAACCTGACTGATATACATTATTCTCACATGCTTCCCCTTGTTCACTAAACTCACTGTTCAATATTATTCTCACATGCTTCCCATTATTCAGTACACTCACTGTTAAATATTATTCTCACATGGTTCCTTCACCAGTACACTCCCTGTTATATAATCTCACATTCTCCCCTGTCCAGTACACTCTCTGTTATCAGTTATTCTCACATGCTCCCCCTGTCCAGTACACTCTCTGTTATATATCATTCTCACATGGTTTCCCCGCCCTGTACACTCTGTTTTATATTATTCTGACATGGTCCTCCTGTCCCATACTCTGAATGAAATATATGATTCTTACAAGCTTCGCCTGTCATGTGCTCTCAGTGTCATATATTATTCTCACATTGTTCCCCCTGTCCAGTACATTCACTGTTATATAATATTCTCACATGCTTCCTGTGTCCAGTACCCTCAGTGTTATTATTATTCCCACATCGTTCTCCTGTCCAATACACTCACTGTTATATATTATTCTCACAAGGTTTCCCTGTCCTGTACACTCACTGTTGTACATTATTCCCACATGCTTATTCTTTCTAGACCCCTCAATCAGTTGGAAAATAAATGGAGAAGCTGGGACTCTTTGTGGTAAGCTCTTTTAAGGTGTCGGCATAGGTAGGATGGCCTGAAGAAGGATCATACGGATTCCAAACCTTAACTCTGTTTCTCTCCCCACAGATGCTGCTGGACCTGCTTGATTTTTCCAGCATTTTCTGCTTTTATGTTATTAAGATGGCCTGAATCACCTGCTGTGTGATTTTAAGAATTACAATGGCTCCGAGTGCTTTTGCAAATGCACTGATATGTAAACTAAAATCCACTTCTCTTGATCCAAGATGTCTTTTCCAGACCCATTAATCATTGCTTGGGATAACAGCAAAATACTGCGGATGCTGGAAATCTGAAACAAAAACAGGAAATGCTGGATAAACTCAGCAGGGCTGACAGCATCTGTGGTGAGAGCAACAGAGTTGATGTGTCGAGTACAGATGACTCTTCTTCAGAGTTAAGGAGAAATAGAAATGTGATGAAATTTATACTGTTTAAGTGGGTGGAGCAGGTGAAGTTGGATAGAAGGTCAGCAATTGATGGGGACAAAGGAGAGATTGACAAAGGTGTCATCAACAGCAGGACAAAAGGGGGTGTTAATGGTTGTGGTAAGGGCTAAAAAAGGGTTCTGATAGTGGCAAAGGTAAGAAAACAAAATGTGACAAAAGCAGTGCAAGGATGAGCAGTCTGAAAAGAATAACATGAACAAGTAATAGATAGCCCTTGTGGGAGTGGGGTGGGGAGGGTGCAGTGGTGGAGAAAAAAGGAACGAGAATGGGGTAAAAAGGCGTCATTCCCCACTTTGTTTTCTGCTTTTTCTGAACATCGTATCTCTGCCTTCGATTAGCTGCACATTGCACTGAGTTAGGAATCTCTACTTGAATGTTACATGTCTTTGTGCCCATTCTGTGAAATTATGTTTGAGTTGTGAGAGGCCAGGTTAACCCGCTGGTTGCTTCTGTCTTCCAGCTGGATGAAGCTCACAACCAGGCCCGGAGGTTGCAGAGGTCACTGGATGAACAGACAGAGCAGTCAGAGAACCTGCAGGTCCAGCTGGAGCACCTACAGACCAGGTATGTGGAGCAGAGGAACTAGTGCTATGATGATAGCTGTAGCTTTTATACTGAGTCCTCTGCCTTTGTCCAGGTTCTAAACAATGGAGCTATCATATCTGCTAGGGCACCTCGACAATGGCATCTTTCACTGAGACCTGCAACTCCAGGTACATCTATGAGATGTGGGGTACATCAAGCAGGTGGCAGGTGTTGTAGAGCTGATTTTCCAGGCAACTTTTCTTAGTGGACACATTGAACTTTATTTGCAAGACAGCAGCAGCAGCTATATGTGTCCATCAAACTCCATAACTAAAGAAGAACTCTCCCCTGGAGATTCCCCGTGCTGCTAACTCAGTGGTTTACACAGATCATGTGATCTTAGAACACAAGTGTATTCTTAAAGCTATAGTCCTAAGTTTATCAAAGCTGTAATTAGTATGTTCCAGCCTGTTTAACTTTTCTGGACATTTTTATTTACAAGGATATTTATATCATGACATTACAATATTTACACAGTTCATCAAATTAGAAGTTCAGTGTTTCAGGTGGTTTCCTGATCCGTGTGGAACGTCGCATCTCCATGACTTCAGGTTCTTTGACAGGAACCACGTTTTCTGGAACTGTATTAACATCAGGTACCTCAGTAGGCACAGGCAGTTCCACTCTGACAGAGACATCAGGCATGTCTGAACTTGGTTGAGCAACTTCAACATGAACCACAGATTCAGCAATGGTTACAGGTGGAACATCATTTTGTTGGGGTATCTCCCTTCTTCTTAAATGATCTACATGCTTACGGGTGAACCGGCCCTCCACATCCACATGGTATGACAATGGTCCGGTCACAGAGTTTACTTTACCAGGTAACCACTTCGGTCCTCCACCAAAATCCCTTACAGCTCCTGCTTCTCCAGCAGGAAATTGTCACTCACGACTATGCAAATCATGAGTCGCTTTTTGGTTCCCTTGACCTTCCTCCACTTTCCCCTCCAAATTAGGAAGTATTAGGCTTAGTCTTGTCCGAAGATGTTGCCTTGGTAAAAAAATAGAGGCATTTTCGGAACTCCTGGGTAAGTAAATGGTGCGAACTGGTACTTGTATTACTGGGTTGACTTGTGATTGTCTAGTGTTCGTGTATGGTAATTCAGGTCGCTGCAAGTGAACAAATGGCAGAGTCACAGGTTTGCCTCTGATGCAGAGTTCTAGAATGATTCACAAAATCAGGATATTGAGCAAATGGGACAAAAGTCTGTTCAGGCTTATTAATGGATGCATTAACCTTGAGTTCAGGTCCAGCATATTTATCATAATGGCTCATCAGGGGTACCAAGTGCTGCTCAGATAAGTGTTTTGTTAAGTAGAAACAGGGGACCATCCTTTTTTCACTGATACTCCTCTAATTGCTTCCTGATTTCTTCCATTGATTTTTTATGCAGCCTGATTTTTCAGTAAAATTCCTCTCCAGGGTTTTGCACTGTTGTTGCATCAGTTCTTTCAGGCAGCTTTGCCTATGGATGAATTCCTTTTAGTAACCTGCGTGTTGCAACAAGATCCTCCCTCTGTCTATACAGCGGCTGCTGCAATTCTTCCAAATGTTCTTGTTGAATCTGAATACCTCCTGATGAAGCACACAATCTGCCTTGATCCGTCAAAGTTTTGGTATGTTTTGTCAAGGTTGTGGAAAGCATTGAGTGTTTCAAAGCTCCCCTGAAAATTCTGATGTTCTCAGCTGTCCTCCTTGGGGCTTGGATTGATCCAGCAACACCTCCATTAACTTTACTAATATCAGCCCTTGCTGTGGCTCAACGATACCTGAAGCCTGAATGCAAGGTTCTGGTACTTCCAGACCATTCACTTCAAGTACACTGTAGGGGATCACACGTCTTTTAAATTTTGGTGAATCACTTTGGCTATTGCTTACATTGTATAAAACAGGCTGGTTTTGATTAAGATGGTCAGGGCCTCTACAATTACTTAATCCATCATTAGGTATTCTGGCTATTTGTTGTTGTGCTAGTATATTCTCAGCAGTGGCAGCATGTTACTGGGAATTGTGAGAAATCTGAATCCAGCACAGTATGATTTTTTTGAAAAGTCGATGCCTTATCAGTAATTCTGCATCCTCTTTTTCATCTTTTTACCGCAGAATTTAGTCTCGGCCTTCTTTTTGACCTCACTGTTGGCCAAACTTTTCTCAGGTGAAATTCCACCTGGTCTTAGTTCAATAACTGAACTACACATGATTTAATTATCCACTCGCATCTTGGAACGTTCTATGACTTTTGCTTTCAAAGCCTCTTTAGCTTCATTCAGCTGATTCTTCGGCTCTTCTGGCTCCTTCTTGTATCTGTTGGCTTCCTCCTGGAAACTTGAACATTGCTGCAATAAAAACAGAAAATACTCAGCAGGTCTGACAGCATCTGTGGAGAGAGAATCAGAGTTAACATTTCGAGCCTGTGTGACTCTTCTGCAGAGCTAAAGAGAAGTGGAGCAGGTGAAGCTGGATAGAAGGCCACTTTTAGGCAGGGACAAAGGAGAAATTGACAAAGATGAACTATCTCCTCTAACTTCACCTCTTTTTTAATCCCTTTTTTTAAAAAAATATTTTTTACCACTTATTTTCATTTTATTCATTTATTCATTGTTTCACCCCCTTTTTTTTATCCTGTTTTCCATCCTTTTTCCCCACCACTGCCCCCTATCAGGAATAGTCAGCACGCCTTTGTCAGAGGAATGTCATGCCTAACAAATTTGATTGAATTTTTTGAGGAGATGACCAGGTGTGTTGATGAGGGTACTGCAGTTGATGTAGTTTATATGGATTTCAGCAAAGCCTTTGACAAGATCCCACATGGGAAACTTATAAAGAAGGCAAATGCACATGGGATACAGGGTAATTTGATAAGGTGGATTCAAAATTGGCTTAGTTGTAAGAGACAGAGAGTGATGACAGAAGGATGCTTTAGTGACTGGAAGCCCGTGTCCAGTGGCGTACCACAGGGATCTGTGCTGGGTCCCCTATTATTTGTTATTTATATAAACGACATAGATGACTATGTCGGGGTAGGATTAGTAAGTTTGCGGATGACACAAAGATTGGTCGGGTGGTTAACAGTGAGGTTGAGTGTCTTGGGCTGCAGGAAGATATAGACGGGATGGTCAAATAGGCAGATAAGTGGCAGATGGAATTTAACCCTGAAAAGTGTGAGGTGATACACTTTGGAAGGAATAATTTGACAAGGAAGTATTCAATGAACGGCATGACACTAGGAAGTTCTGAGGAACAAAAGGACCTTGGCATGTGTGTCCATAGATCTCTGAAGTAGGACTGGCATGTAAGTGGGGTGGTGATAAAGGCATATGGGAAACTTGTCTTTATCAATCGATGCATAGATTACAAAAGTAGGGAGGTCATGTTGAAGTTGTATAGAACTTTAGTGAGGCCACAGCTGGAGTACTGTGTGCAGTTCTGGTCGCCACATTATAGGAAGGATGTGATTGCACTGGAGGGGGTGCAGAGGAGATTCACCAGGATGTTGCCTGGGATGAAACATTTAAGTTATGAAGAGAGGTTGAATAGACTTGGGTTGTTTCTGTTGGAGCAGAGAAGACTGAGGGGCGACTTGATCGAGATGCACAAGATTAAGAGGGGCATGGACAAGGTGGATAGGGAGCAGCTGTTCCCCTTAGTTGAAGGGTTAGTCACAAGGGGGCATAAGTTCAAGGTGAGGGGCAGGAGGTTTAGAGGGGATGTGAGGAAAAACTTTTTATCCCAGAGGGTGGTGACTGTCTGGAATGCACTGCCCGGGAGGGTGGTGGAGGCGGGTTGCCTCACGTCCTTTAAAAAATACCTGGATGAGCATTTGGCGCATCATAACATTCAAGGCTATGGGCCAAGTGCTGGATAATGGGATTAGGTAGGTAGGTCAGGTGTTTCTCATTTGTCAATGCAGACTTGATGGGCCGAAGGGCCTCTTCTGCACTGTGATTCTGTGATTCTGGTTCTTCAGTTTGTTCAGAGTGACGTTCAATTCTTCCTGTTTCTCTTCATTAATTTCCAGAGGTACAAACTTTGACCAGAGGGATCCTTGTAGTGTTTGAAGGTGTCTCAACAGGTTTTCCTTTTCTTTGCAAAGCTCACTCGCTTCATCTTGAATCCTGTAATTCAGCAGAGTCTCCTTGAGTTTCCTCTACTGTTCTCCCATGTCGTTGTTTAAGACAGTCTTCAATTCCTCAGTTTGCTGAATGGCTACACACTCCTTTTTCAACCAGTTGCGGTCCTTGGGCTCTCCAGGCTCTCTCTGAAGTACCTTGCCTTGTTCCTTTTCCAACTCAGGAACTCTTTTTGTTTCCTTTTGAAATCTCACTGGCCAATCAAGGTTAATTTTCCTCAACCAATTTTGACCTAGGAGACTTGGTCCTCTGCCCTCTAATACCTTCACCAGTCATTGTGCTGATTGGTGTCTATAAGGAACAATTGCTCTGGTGATACCATTTACCTGGATTTCTTCACCTGTGTATGTTTTCAGCTTGGCAGATGTTTGTTGCAAATTTAAATGTTGAACATCTTTATTTAAATATCTGAATACGTGTTCTCTGATTACAGTGGGAGAAGCACCCGTGTCTACTTCCATTTTTAATGGTTTACCATTCACTTGCAATGTGACAATTGGCTCTGCCTTCCCAGCTTTCCTGTTGAATAATGAATTAATATCAAAATTGGTTGTTTCTGGCTCTTCTACATTATAGACTTCATTGGACTTCGATTGTTGTCTGGAAGCCCGTTTAAATCTCGTTTTGCTATGTTTCATTATGTGTTCACTTCTGTGACAAAAATAACACTACTTTTTAAAATTGCCAATCGCTCGGTGTATGATTGTTTTCACGTTGATAAAAATTAGTTTCTGACTTTGTTGCTAAGCTGTTTCCTCTAAGTTTTTGGTTAGCGGGGGCAGCGGAGTCCTGGCTTTTTGCATTACTTTTGGCTGCTTGTTCCTGCCCGACTAGGAGAACGGCGCCATTTACGCCATTTGAATTGCTTAAGAATCCCTTACAGTGCTTTCCATCGCAAGTGCTATTTCTAATGCTTTTTTAAAATCAGGATCCACTTCAGCCAGCAATCTTCACTGAATAACATCCTCCTGCATGCCATATACCAAACGATCCCTGAGTATATTTTTCAGGGTTTTACTGAAATCATAATATCCCGTTAGTTGTTTTAATTTTGCCATGTAGGTAGTAATGGTCTCTCCTGGGGTTCTATTACATGAATTAATCTTGAAACTCTGCATTGTGACTGAGGACTTGGGTGAGAATGTCCCTTAATGAGGTCTACAAATTCACTGAAAGTCTTCGAATCTGGGGCACTTGGGGGAAAGCTGTCAAGCTTTGAATTAACTGTTAATTCAAAGCTTGACAGCTCTCCCACAAATTCTCAAGAGAATCGCTCTCCTCTTTTCCTATCCCGTGATTTTGTTGGCTTGAAAAAAGAATGCAAGGCATTCTATATATTGAGACCAGTCATATGTGGTTGGTTCAAAGAAATCGATTCCATGAAACTGTGGCAATTCGGATGAGTATATCTTCCTTTCTTTTGAATGAACTTAGATATTCATAATTGTTGGGCGAGGTACCCCACCTGGTCTGATGTATCCTCGTTGCCAGTTTGTAATAGAGTTCATTTTCTTGGCAACTTTTCTTGGAGGACACATTTGGCTTTATTTACAAGACAGCAGCAGCAGGTACACATGTGCACCTAACTCTTAAAGAAGAACTCTCTCCTAGAGGTTCCCTGTGCTGCTAACTACACAGATCATTTGATCTTACAACACAAGATTATTCTTAAAGCTGCAGTCCTACATTTATCAAAACTATAATTATTACAGCAGGCGAAGCCCACGGTGAATCCAGAACTGTTTGGGTACCAAGTTGTGACTTGTTCCCCACGACCAATCTGCAGCACATCATCCAGAGAGTTTACACAAATAAAGGCCAGGCAAGTTCAGACGATTGACTAAAACAAGTCAAATAAAAATGTGGCATTGCACAGATCTGGCTCACTACCCTCTCCAAAGCAAATCACAAACCTTCTGAATAAACCCAGCACTCTGTTTCACTGCTAAATGAAAATACTCATGCTTTTACAGCTTGTATCTCTTTTCCCATCGTCGAATGAACCCATTACACAGAATTAATCTGCATAACCAGTGATATTAAACATAACAAAAACAGAATTACCTGGAAAAACTCAGCAGGTCTGGCAGCATCGGTGGAGAAGAAAAGAGTTGACGTTTCGAGTCCTCATGACCCTTCAACAGAACTGAGTGAATATTAGGAGAGGGGTGAAATATAAGCTGGTTTAAGGTTGGGGGTGCGGGGGGGAAAGAAGTGGGGCGGGGTGGTGTGGTTGTAGGGACAAGCAAGCAGTGATAGGAGCAGATAATCAAAAGATGTCACAGACAAAAGAACAAAGAGGTGTTGAAGGTGGTGATATTATCTAAACGAATATGCTAATTAAGAATAGATGGCAGGGCACTCAAGATACAGCTCCAGTGGGGGTGGGGTGGAAAGACTAGCAGGGCATAAAAGATTTAAAAATAATGGAAATAGGTGGGAAAAGAAAAATCTATATAAATTATTGGAAAAAACAAAAAGGGGGAAGAAACGGAAAGGCAGTGGGGAGAGAGTTCAAGATCTAAAGTTGTTGAATTCAATATTCAGTCCGGAAGGCTGTAAAGTGCCTAGTCGGAAGATGAGGTGTTGTTCCTCCAGTTTGCGTTGGGCTTCACTGGAAC
The DNA here is from genome assembly GCF_017639515.1 of Carcharodon carcharias. Lineage (NCBI taxonomy): Eukaryota > Metazoa > Chordata > Chondrichthyes > Lamniformes > Lamnidae > Carcharodon > Carcharodon carcharias. The sequence continues at coordinate 98,345,083 of NC_054473.1, read as the reverse complement.
AATGCAGCAAGCCAAGGACAGACATGTGGGCAAGAGAGCAGGGTGGAGTGTTAAAATGGCAAGCGACAGGGAGGTTTGGGTCTTTCTTGTGGGCAGACCGCAGGTGTTCTGCAAAGCAGTTGCCCAGTTTACGTTTGGTCTCTCTAATGTAGAGGAGACCCCATTGGGAACAACTTTGCAGTAGACTAAGTTGGGGGAAATGCAAGTGAAATGCTGCTTCACTTGAAAGGAGTGTTTGGGCCCTTGGACGGTGAGGAGAGAGGAAGTGAAGGGGCAGGTGTTACATCTTTTGCGTGGGCATGGGGAGGTGCCATAGGTAGGGGTTAAGGAGTAGGGGATGATGGAGGAGTGGACCAGGGTGTCCCGGAGGGAACGATCCCTACGGAATGCCACCAGGAGGGGTGAAGGGAACTGGCCAGGTCGGGAGTGCAGGGTGTGGGCTCACTACCCGAACCAGCCAGCACCCTTAAAATCAGAAGCCCAGGAATGGGTTCAGGAATCCAGAATCGGATCCCAGCCACCATTTTCACTCCTCCATGGAGTCTCCCCAACTCCATGAAAATCCAGCCTAATGTTTCAGGATGATAACCAGGGTTGTTTTCTTGGGAACAGAGTAGTCTGAGGGGAGATTTTATGGAGGTTTATAAAATGATGAAGGGCTTGGTTAGAGTGACTGGGAAGGACAGAGAGGCCAGCGATCATGGGGCAGAGATTAAAGTAATTGGTGGAATGATTATGGGAACTCACTTTCTGAAAGGATGGGAAAGACAGAAACCCTCATCACATTAAAAAAAAAATTTGAATATGCACTTGAGGTGCAGTAACCCACAGAGCTCTGAACCAAGAGCTGTAAAGTGAGATTGGGCTGGAGAGTATAGTTCAGATGTACTGAATGGGCCGCCTCTGTGCTGTAACTCTTATATTTCCATGTAGCTGTGTTGAATGTTGAAATGCTGGCTCTAATCTTATTAAAGGTATTTAATTTTGAGAACTTTTTTCTATTTCTTGGCTTCAGTGAACATTTGAGCAATTGCAAGGTGCAGGTAAAGTCCCCACAACCCAGGGGAGATGCATTGGTATTGCTGTGGTACTCTGTCTGCCCTGTGCACTGGTCCTGGTTCTCACTGAAGGCCAGTAGATTATTTGTTTGTGTAATCTGTTATAATCTTTTCAATCCTAAAAATTGTCTCCTGTGTCACTCAGACTGAAGAGACAGCAGAACCCGGTGCTGTTTGGGAAAAGGAGCAGTCGCTTTGGTCCGGATGACCCCAGTGAGACTGGAAGTGATTTTGATGACGATGCTGAAGAGTTGCAGCTGCAGGTTCCATAACTGGACGAAGAGTTTGTCCGGATGGTCAGCCTCTCAATGTACCAGGGTGCTGGTTGGGATATGGCCGTTAGAACTGGTTATGGAGGGAAAGCTTTGAATAGTGTGTGGAAATACAGAGTCTTCAGTGACTCCCGTCTTCAAAACATGATTCTCTTAAAACAGTTGTCACTAACAAATGCTTTATGCTTTATAAGATATGTGTACATTTTAACAGATCATTGTAAACTATATATTTACATGAATTTCCTATTATAAACCTGTGTATTTAGAGAATGATCGGGTGCGTTTGTGAGTTTTTGGAAGTATTTCAGCTGCTGTATCACCAGCTCCAGATTTCATTGCAAGCTTCAGGAATAGACCAACAGGAGCAGCATCCGTGTTCTCCATTCAGATGTCCGTAATCTATAAACCGGAGCAGCCAGCGTCTCATGAGGGCTCTTCAAGAGATTTAATAGAGTTGTTGAAAATCATGAAGGGTTTTGATAGGGTAAGGAAGGAGAAATTGTTTCCAGTGACAAGAAGGTGAGGAACCAGAGGGACACGCGGTTAGGGGAAATCGGAAACGGAACCAGAGGGGATCGGAAGAGGATTCTTGCTCCCACACAGGTGTTCTGAACCACATTGCACTGGGTGAAAGGCGTTGGAAGCGGATTGCATTCTAACATTCAAATGGAATCTGGGAATTAATTTCAGGGTTTATAGGGAACTACAGGAAAGACAAGATTCAGACTGACACTAGAATCCCTGTCCTGGCTTGTGTGTTCATTACTGATTAGAGATATAAGCCCTTTTCATTCCACAGGGCTATTATCAAACACAGTCGACACTACTCTGCAGCAGTACATCAGATGGCTGGGCAGCTTGGGGGGCTCCTTGCCATATCTTTCAATCGAGGTCTGTTGCAAACTTTGAGAGGCCCATTAAGTGTAGTGCCATCCCAGTGCACTCTTTATATTTGCAGTACATTGTCAGCAGAATAGGCTTCATTTCAGGCCTAAAAACAAAAAAACTGCGGATGCTGGAAATCCAAAAAAAAAACAGAATTACCTGGAAAAACTCAGCAGGTCTGGCAGCATCGGCGGAGAAGAAAAGAGTTGACGTTTCGAGTCAAGTTCTGTCGAAGGGTCATGAGGACTCAAAACGTCAACTCTTTTCTTCTCCGCCGATGCTGCCAGACCTGCTGAGTTTTTCCAGGTAATTCTGTTTTTGTTTTTTCATTTCAGGTCTGTCCACTCTGGATATCAGTCTTCTATGCTGCTTATGCCTTATCCAGAACTCTCAGATAAATGCTGCAGAGCAGTGAAATAAAATGCTAGTAAATCACTTAGTTTGAGGTGAACTGCACAGTGTCTAGCCCACAATTCATCTAATGTTCAGCCTTAGCTACTCTAGGTCCTGCTTACTGTGGCAGGTCCATTTCAGGTCACTGGAAGCTGGACCGGCCTCCTTAGGCTTTCAGCACAATTTTTTGCTTCCTTTAGCTGGGACTGGGCCTGGATGTTGTGGAAAATGGCTGGACTCTGTCCCTCTACCTGCCCAGACTGCTCAAACCTCCTCCAGCCCCTACAATCCTCCCTATTTCTGTAACCTCCTCCAGCCCCTACTACCCTCCTAATCTGTGTAACTTTCCCCCAGCCCCTACAACCCTCTCTATCTGTGTAACTTCTGCCAGCCCCTACAGCCCTCCCTATCTGTGTAACTTCCTCCAGCCCCTACAGCCCTCCCTATCTGCGTAACTTCCTCCAGCCCCTACAACCCTCTCTATCTGTAACTTCCGCCAGCCCCTACAGCCCTCCCTATCTGTGTAAATTCCGCCAGCCCCTACAGCCCTCCCTATCTGTGTAACTTCCTACAGCCCTCCCTATCTGTGTTACTTCCTCCAGCCACTACAACATCCCCAGTCTGTGTAACTTCATCCAGCCCTGCAACCCTCCCAATCTGTGTAATTTCCTCCAGCCCCTACAACCCTCTCTATCTGTGTAACTTCCTCCAGCTCCTACAGCCCTCCCTATCTGTGTAACTTCGCCACTACAACCCTCTCTATCTGTGTAACTTCCTCCAGCCCCGACAACCCTCCCTATCTGTGTAACTTCATCCAGCCTTACGACCCTCCTAATCTGTGTAACTTTCCCCCAGCCCCTACAACCCTCTCTATCTGTGTAACTTCCGCCAGCCCCTACAGCCCTCCCTATCTGTAACTTCCTCCAGCCACTACAAGATCCCCAACCTGTGTAACTTCATCCAGCCCTACAACCCTCCCAATCTGTGTAATTTCCTCCAGCCCCTACAGCCCTCTCTATCTGTGTAACTTCCTCCAGCTCCTACAGCCCTCCCTATCTGTGTAACTTCCACCAACCCCTACAACCCTCCCTATCTGTGTAACTTCCCCCAGCCTCTACAGCCCTCCCTATCTGTGTAACTTCCTCCAGCCCCTACAATACTCCCTATCTGTGTAACTTCCCACAAGCGTCCCAATCTGTGTAACTTCCCCCAGCCCCTACAACCCTACCAATCTGTGTAACTTCCTCCAGACTCTGTAGCCCTCACTATTTGAGTAACTTCTTCCAGTTCCTACAGCCCTCCCTACCTGCGCAAATTCCTCCAGCCCCTACAACCCTCCCTATCGGTGTAACATTCTCCAGCCCCTACAACCCTCACTAACTGTTAATTCCTCCAGAACCTACAGCCCTAACTATCAGTGTAACTTCCCCCAGCCCTTTCAACCCTCCCTATTTGTGTAACTTCCTTCAGCCCCTAAAATTCTCCCTATCTGTGCACCTTCCTCCAGACTCTGCAGCCCTCACTATCTGTGTAACTTCCTCCAACCACTACAACCCTGCCTATCTGTGTAACTTCCTCCAGCCCCTACAATCCTCCCTATTTGTGTAACTTCCTCCAGCCCCTACAACACACCCTATCTGTATAACTTCCTCCAGCCCCTAAAACACTCCCTATCTGTGTAACTTCCTCCAACCCCTACAAGCCTCCCTATCTGTGTAAGCTCCACCAGCCCCTACAGCCCTCCCTATCTGTGTAACTTCCTCCTGCCCCTACAGCCCTCCCTATCTGTGTAACTTCCTCCAACCCCTACAACCCTCCCTATCTGTGTAAGCTCCTCCAGCCCCTACAGCTGTCCCTATCTTTGTAAATTCCTCCAGCCACTAAAGACATCCCTATCTGTGTAACTTTCTCCAGCCCCTACAACCCCCACTATCTGTGTAACTTCCTCCAACCCCTACAACCCTCCCTATCTGTGTAAGCTACTCCAGCCCCTACAGCTGTCCCTATCTTTGTAAATTCCTCCAGCCACTAAAGACATCCCTATCTGTGTAACTTTCTCCAGCCCCTACAGCCCTTCCTATCTGTGCAACTGCCTCCAGCCCCTAAAATTCTCCCAATCTGTGTAACTTCCCCAGCCCCTTCAACCCTCCCTATCTGTGTAACTTTCTCCACCCCTGCAACACTCCCAACTGTTACTTCCTCCAGAACCAACAGCCCTCCCTCATTGTGTAACTTCCTCCAGCCCCATAATTATCCCTATCTGTGTAACTTCCTCCAGCTCCCACAGCCCTCCCTATCTGTGTAACCTCCTCCAGCCCCTACAACCCTCCCTATCTGTGTAACCTCCTCCAGCCCCTACAACCCTCCCTATCTGTGTAACTTTCTCCACCCCTGCAACGCTCCCAACTATTACTTTCTCCAGAACCAACAGCCCTCCCTAATTGTGTAACTTCCTCCAGCCCCATAATTATCCCTATCTGTGTAACTTCCTCCATAATTCTGCAGCCATCCCTATCTGTGTAACTTCCTCCAGCCCCTACAATATTCCCTATTTGTGTAACTACCCCCAGCCCCTACAATACTCCCTATCTGTGTAAATTCCCACAACCGTCCCAATCTGTGTAACTTCCCCCAGCCCCTACAACCCTACCAATCTGTGTAATTTCCTCCAGCCCCTACAACCCTCCCTATCTATGTAAACTCCTCCAGCCCCTACAACCCTCCCTATCTGTGTAACTTCCTCCAGCCCCTACAACCCTCACTATCTGTGTAACTTACGCCAGCCCCTGTAACACACCCTATCTGTGTTACTTCCTCCAGACCCTACAGCCCACCCTATCTGTGTGACTTCCCCCAGACCCTACAGACATCCCTATCTGTGTAACGTGCTCCAGCCCCTACAATTCTCCCTATCTGTGTAAGCTCCTCCAGCCCCTACAGCCCTCCCTATCTGTGTAACTCCCTCCAGTCCCTACAACCCTCCCTATCTGTGTAAGCTCCTCCAGCCCCTACAGCCCTCCTATCTGTGTAACTTCCTCCAACCCCTACAACCCTCCCTATCTGTGTAAGCTCCTCCAGCCCCTACAGCCCTTCCTATCTGTGTAACTTCCTCCAACACCTACAACCCTCCTAATCTGTGTAACTTCCTCCAGCCCCTACAGCCCTCCCTATCTGTGTAACTTCCTCCAACCCCTACAACCCTCCCTATCTGTGTAAGCTGCTCCAGCCCTTACAGCCCTCCCTAGCTGTGTAACTTCCTCCAATCCCTACAACCTTCCCTATCTGTGTAACTTCCTCCAACCCCTACAACCCTCCCTATCTGTGTAAGCTCCTCCAGCCCCTACAGCCCTCCCTATCCGTGTAAATTCCTCCAGCCCCTACAGCCCTCCATATCCGTGTAAATTCCTCCAGCCCCTACAACCCTCCCTATCTGTGTAACATTCTCCACCCCTGCAACCCTCCCAACTGTTACTTCCTCCAGAACCAACAGCCCTCCATATTTGTGTAACTTCCTCCAGCCCCATAATTATCCCTATCTGTGTAACTTCCTCCATAATTCTGCAGCCATCCCTATCTGTGTAACTTCTTCCAGCCCCTACAATACTACCTATCTGTGTAACTTTTCCCAGCCCATACAGCTCTCCCTATCTGTGTAACTACCCCCAGCCCCTACAATACTCCCTATCTGTGTAACTACCCCCAGCCCCTACAATACTCCCTATCTGTGTAACTACACCGAGCCCCTACAATACTCCCTATCTGTGTAACTTACCACAACCGTCCCAATTTGTGTAACTTCCCCCAGCCCCTACAACCCTACCAATCTGTGTAATATTCTCCAGCCCCTGCAACCCTCCCTATCTATGTAAACTCCTCCAGCCCCTACAATTCTCCCTATCTGTGTAACTTCCTCCAGCCCCTACAATCCTCCCTATCTGTGTAACTTCCTCCAGCCCCTACAATCCTCCCTATCTGTGTAACTTCCTCCAGCCCCTACAACCCTCTCTATCTGTGTAACTTCCTCCAGCCCCTACAACCCTCTCTATCTGTGTAACTTCCTCCAGCCCCTACAATCCTCCCTATCTGTGTAACTTCCTCCAGCCCCTACAATCCTCCCTATCTGTGTAACTTCCTCCAGCCCCTACAACCCTCTCTATCTGTGTAACTTCCTCCAGCCCCTACAACCCTCTCTATCTGTGTAACTTCCTCCAGCCCCTACAACCCTCACTTTCTCTGTAACTTCCCGCAGCCCCTACAGCCCTCCCTTTTTATGTAACTTCCTCCAGCCCATGTAACTCTCCCTATCTGTGTAACTTTCTCCAGTCCTTGCAGACCTCCCTATCTGTGTAACCTCCTCTAGCCCCTACATACCTCCCTATCTGTTTAAAATCCGCCAGCCCCTACAACCCTCCCTTTCTGTGTAACTTCCACCAGAACCTGCAGCCCTCCCTATAGTGTAATATCCTCCATCACCTACAATATTCATCATCTGTATAACCTCCTCCAGCCCCAACATCACTCCCTATTTGTGTAACTTCCTCCAGTCCCTACAACACTCCCTATCTGTGTAACATTCTCCAGCCACTGCAAATCTCCCTATCTGTGTAACTTCCTCCAGCTCCTACAGCCCGCCCTATCTGTGTAACTTCCTCCAGCTCTTACAGCCCTCCCTATCTGTGTAACTTCCTCCAGCTCCTACAGCCCTCCCTATCTGTGTAAATTCCCACAGCACCTACAGCCCTCCCGATCTGTGTAACTTCCTCCAGCCCCTAGAGCCCTCCCTATCTGTGGAACCTCCCCCAGCGCCAACAGCCCTCCCTTTCTGTGTAACTTCCCATAGCCTCTACAGCCCTCCCTATCTGTGTAACTTCCTCCAGCTCCGACAGCCCTCCCTATCTGTGTAACTTCCTCCAGCTCTTACAGCCCTCCCTATCTGTGTAACTTCCTCCAGCTCCTACAGCCCTCCCTATCTGTGGAACTTCCCCCAGCGCCTAAAGCCCTCCCTTTCTGTGTAACTTCCCATAGCCACTACAGCCCTCCCTATCTGTGTAACTTCCGCCAGTCCCTCCAACCCTCCCTATCTGTGGAACGTCCTCCAGACCCTACAGCCCACCCTATCTGTGTAACTTCCTCCAGCCCCTACAACCCTCCCTATCTGTGTAACTTCCTCCAGCCCCTACAGCCCTCCCTATCAGTGTAACTTCCTCCAGACTCTGCAGCCCTCCCTATCTGTGTAAATTCCTCCAGCCCCTACAACCCTCCCTGTCTGTGTAACATCGTCCAGCTCCTACAGCCCTCCCAAGCTGTGTAAGTTCCTCCAGTCCCCACAGCCCTCCCTATCTGAGTAACTTCCTCCAGTCCCTACAGCCCTCCCTATCTGTGGAACTTCCCCCAGCTCCTACAGCCCTCCCTATCTGTGTAACTTCCTTCAATCTCTACAGCACTCCCTATCTGTGTAACTTCCTTCAATCTCTACAGCACTCCCTATCTGTGTAACTTCCTTCAATCTCTACAGCCCTCTCTATCTGTGTAACTTCCCACAGCCCCTACAGCCCTCCCTATCTGTGTAACTTCCTTCTATCTCTACAACCCTCCCTATCTGTGTAACTTCCTCCAGCCCCTACAACCCTCCCTATCTGTGTAACTTCCCCCAACCCCTACAACTCTCCCTATCTGTGTAACTTCCCCCAACCCCTACAACCCTCCCTATCTGTGTAACTTCCTCCAGCCCCTACAGCCCTCCCTATCTGTGTAACTTCCTCCAGCCCCTACAACCCTCCCTATCTGTGTAACTTCCCCCAACCCCTACAACCCTCCCTATCTGTGTAACTTCCCCCAACCCCTACAACCCTCCCTATCTGTGTAACTTCCTCCAGCCCCTACAACCCTCCCTATCTGTGTAACTTCCTCCAGCTCTTACAGCCCTCCCTATCTGTGTAACTTCCTCCAGCTCTTACAGCCCTCCCTATCTGTGTAACTTCCTCCAGCTCTTACAGCCCTCCCTATCTGTGTAACTTCCTCCAGCTCTTACAGCCCTCCCTATCTGTGTAACTTCCTCCAGCTCTTACAGCCCTCCCTATCCGTGTAAATTGGTCCAGCCCTACAAACCTCCCTATATGTGTAACTTTCTCCAGCCACTGCAACCCTCACTATCGGTGTTACTTCCTCCAGAATCTACAGCCTTCCTATCTGTGGAACTTCCCCCAGCCCCTACAGTACTCCCTATCTGTGTAAATTCCTACAACACTCCACATCACTGTAACATTCTCCAGCCCCTACAACCCTCCCTATCTGTGTAACTTCCTCCAGCCCCTACAACCCTCCCTATCTGTGTAACATTCTCCACCCCTGCAACCCTCCCAACTGTTACTTCCTCCAGAACCAACAGCCCTCCATATTTGTGTAACTTCCTCCAGCCCCATAATTATCCCTATCTGTGTAACTTCCTCCATAATTCTGCAGCCATCCCTATCTGTGTAACTTCCTCCATAATTCTGCAGCCATCCCTATCTGTGTAACTTCTTCCAGCCCCTACAATACTACCTATCTGTGTAACTTTTCCCAGCCCATACAGCTCTCCCTATCTGTGTAACTACCCCCAGCCCCTACAATACTCCCATTCTGTGTAACTACCCCCAGCCCCTACAATACTCCCTATCTGTGTAACTACCCCCAGCCCCTACAATACTCCCTATCTGTGTAACTTCCCACAACCGTCCCAATTTGTGTAACTTCCCCCAGCCCCTACAACCCTACCAATCTGTGTAATATTCTCCAGCCCCTACAACCCTCCCTATCTATGTAAACTCCTCCAGCCCCTACAATTCTCCCTATCTGTGTAACTTCGTCCAGACCAACCAGCCCTCCTTGTCTCTATAACTTCCCCCAGCACCTACAGCCCTCCCTTTCTTTGTAACTTCCCGCAGCCCCTACAGCCCTCCCTATCAGTGTAACTTCCCCCAGCCCTTTCAACCCTCCCTATTTGTGTAACTTCCTTCAGCCCCTAAAATTCTCCCTATCTGTGCACCTTCCTCCAGACTCTGCAGCCCTCACTATCTGTGTAACTTCCTCCAACCACTACAACCCTGCCTATCTGTGTAACTTCCTCCAGCCCCTACAATCCTCCCTATTTGTGTAACTTCCCCCAGCCCCTACAACACACCCTATCTGTATAACTTCCTCCAGCCCCTACAACACTCCCTATCTGTGTAACTTCCTCCAACCCCTACAAGCCTCCCTATCTGTGTAAGCTCCACCAGCCCCTACAGCCCTCCCTATCTGTGTAACTTCCTCCTGCCCCTACAGCCCTCCCTATCTGTGTAACTTCCTCCAACCCCTACAACCCTCCCTATCTGTGTAAGCTCCTCCAGCCCCTACAGCTGTCCCTATCTTTGTAAATTCCTCCAGCCACAAAAGACATCCCTATCTGTGTAACTTTCTCCAGCCCCTACAACCCCCACTATCTGTGTAACTTCCTCCAACCCCTACAACCCTCCCTATCTGTGTAAGCTCCTCCAGCCCCTACAGCTGTCCCTATCTTTGTAAATTCCTCCAGCCACTAAAGACATCCCTATCTGTGTAACTTTCTCCAGCCCCTACAGCCCTTCCTATCTGTGCAACTTCCTCCAGCCCCTAAAATTCTCCCAATCTGTGTAACTTCCCCAGCCCCTTCAACCTTCCCTATCTGTGTAACTTTCTCCACCCCTGCAACACGCCCAACTGTTACTTCCTCCAGAACCAACAGCCCTCCCTAATTGTGTAACTTCCTCCAGCCCCATAATTATCCCTATCTGTGTAACTTCCTCCATAATTCTGCAGCCATCCCTATCTGTGTAACTTCCTCCAGCCCCTACAATATTCCCTATTTGTGTAACTACCCCCAGCCCCTACAATACTCCCTATCTGTGTAAATTCCCACAACCGTCCCAATCTGTGTAACTTCCCCCAGCCCCTACAACCCTACCAATCTGTGTAATTTCCTCCAGCCCCTACAACCCTCCCTATCTATGTAAACTCCTCCAGCCCCTACAACCATACCTATCTGTGTAACTTCCTTCAGCCCCTACAGCCCACCCAATCTGTGTATCTTCCCCCAGCTCCTACAGCCCGCCCTTTCTGTGCAAGTTCCTCCAGCCCCTGCAACCTTCCCTCTCTGTGTAACTTCCTCCAGCCCCTACAACCCTCCCTATCTGTGTAACTTCCTTCAATCTCTACAGCACTCCCTATCTGTGTAACTTCCTTCAATCTCTACAGCACTCCCTATCTGTGTAACTTCCCCCAACCCCTACAACCCTCCCTATCTGTGTAACTTCCTCCAGCCCCTACAACCCTCACTATCTGTGTAACTTACGCCAGCCCCTGTAACACTCCCTATCTGTGTTACTTCCTCCAGAACCTACAGCCCACCCTATCTGTGTGACTTCCCCCAGACCCTACAGACGTCCCTATCTGTGTAACGTGCTCCAGCCCCTACAATTCTCCCTATCTGTGTAACTTCCCACAGCCCCTACAGCCCTCCCTATCTGTGTAACTCCCTCCAGTCCCTACAACCATACCTATCTGTGTAACTTCCTTCAGCCCCTACAGCCCACCCAATCTGTGTATCTTCCCCCAGCTCCTACAGCCCGCCCTTTCTGTGCAAGTTCCTCCAGCCCCTGCAAACTTCCCTATCTGTGTAACTTCCTCCAGCCCCTACAACCCTCCCTATCTGTGTAACTTCCTCCAGCCCCTACAACCCTCCCTATCTGTGTAACTTCCTCCAGCCCCTACAACTCTCCCTATCTGTGTAACTTCCTCCAACACCTACAGCCCACCCTATCTGTGTAACTTCCTCCAGCCCCTACAGCCCTCCCTATCTGTGTAACTTCCTCCAGCACCTACAGCCCTCCTATCTGTGTAACTTCCTCCAACCCCTACAACCCTCCCTATCTGTGTAAGCTCCTCCAGCCCCTACAGCCCTTCCTATCTGTGTAACTTCCTCCAACACCTACAACCCTCCTAATCTGTGTAACTTCCTCCAGCCCCTACAGCCCTCCCTATCTGTGTAACTTCCTCCAACCCCTACAACCCTCCCTATCTGTGTAAGCTGCTCCAGCCCTTACAGCCCTCCCTAGCTGTGTAACTTCCTCCAATCCCTACAACCTTCCCTATCTGTGTAACTTCCTCCAACCCCTACAACCCTCCCTATCTGTGTAAGCTCCTCCAGCCCCTACAGCCCTCCCTATCCGTGTAAATTCATCCAGCCCCTACAGCCCTCCCTATCCGTGTAAATTCCTTCAGCCCCTACAACCCTCCCTTTCTGTGTAACATTCTCCACCCCTGCAACCCTCCCAACTGTTACTTCCTCCAGAACCAACAGCCCTCCATATTTGTGTAACTTCCTCCAGCCCCATAATTATCCCTATCTGTGTAACTTCCTCCATAATTCTGCAGCCATCCCTATCTGTGTAACTTCTTCCAGCCCCTACAATACTACCTATCTGTGTAACTTTTCCCAGCCCATACAGCTCTCCCTATCTGTGTAACTACCCCCAGCCCCTACAATACTCCCTATCTGTGTAACTACCCCCAGCCCCTACAATACTCCCTATCTGTGTAACTACCCCGAGCCCCTACAATACTCCCTATCTGTGTAACTTCCCACAACCGTCCCAATTTGTGTAACTTCCCCCAGCCCCTACAACCCTACCAATCTGTGTAATATTCTCCAGCCCCTACAACCCTCCCTATTTATGTAAACTCATCCAGCCCCTACAATTCTCCCTATCTGTGTAACTTCGTCCAGACCAACCAGCCCTCCTTGTCTCTATAACTTCCCCCAGCACCTACAGCCCTCCCTTTCTTTGTAACTTCCCGCAGCCCCTACAGCCCTCCCTATCTGTGTAACATCCTCCAGCACCTACAGCCCTCACTTTCTCTGTAACTTCCCGCAGCCCCTACAGCCCTTCCTTTTTATGTAACTTCCTCCAGCCCATGTAACTCTCCCTATCTGTGTAACTTTCTCCAGTCCCTGCAGACCTCCCTATCTGTGTAACCTCCTCTAGCCCCTACATACCTCCCTATCTGTTTAAAATCCGCCAGCCCCTACAACCCTCCCTTTCTGTGTAACTTCCACCAGACCCTGCAGCCCTCCCTATAGTGTAATATCCTCCATCACCTACAATATTCATCATCTGTATAACCTCCTCCAGCCCCAACATCACTCCCTATTTGTGTAACTTCCTCCAGTCCCTACAACCCTCCCTATCTGTGTAACATTCTCCAGCCACTGCAAATCTCCCTATCTGTGTGACTTCCTCCAGCTCCTACAGCCCTCCCTATCTGTGTAAATTCCCACAGCACCTACAGCCCTCCCGATCTGTGTAACTTCCTCCAGCCCCTAGAGCCCTCCCTATCTGTGGAACCTCCCCCAGCGCCAACAGCCCTCCCTTTCTGTGTAACTTCCCATAGCCTCTACAGCCCTCCCTATCTGTGTAACTTCCTCCAGCTCCGACAGCCCTCCCTATCTGTGTAACTTCCTCCAGCTCTTACAGCCCTCCCTATCTGTGTAACTTCCTCCAGCTCCTACAGCCCTCCCTATCTGTGGAACTTCCCCCAGCGCCTAAAGCCCTCCCTTTCTGTGTAACTTCCCATAGCCACTACAGCCCTCCCTATCTGTGTAACTTCCGCCAGTCCCTCCAACCCTCCCTATCTGTGGAACGTCCTCCAGACCCTACAGCCCACCCTATCTGTGTAACTTCCTCCAGCCCCTACAACCCTCCCTATCTGTGTAACTTCCTCCAGCCCCTACAGCCCTCCCTATCAGTGTAACTTCCTCCAGACTCTGCAGCCCTCCCTATCTGTGTAAATTCCTCCAGCCCCTACAACCCTCCCTGTCTGTGTAACATCGTCCAGCTCCTACAGCCCTCCCAAGCTGTGTAAGTTCCTCCAGTCCCCACAGCCCTCCCTATCTGAGTAACTTCCTCCAGTCCCTACAGCCCTCCCTATCTGTGGAACTTCCCCCAGCTCCTACAGCCCTCCCTATCTGTGTAACTTCCTTCAATCTCTACAGCACTCCCTATCTGTGTAACTTCCTTCAATCTCTACAGCACTCCCTATCTGTGTAACTTCCTTCAATCTCTACAGCCCTCTCTATCTGTGTAACTTCCCACAGCCCCTACATCCCTCCCTATCTGTGTAACTTCCTTCTATCTCTACAACCCTCCCTATCTGTGTAACTTCCTCCAGCCCCTACAACCCTCCCTATCTGTGTAACTTCCCCCAACCCCTACAACTCTCCCTATCTGTGTAACTTCCCCCAACCCCTACAACCCTCCCTATCTGTGTAACTTCCTCCAGCCCCTACAGCCCTCCCTATCTGTGTAACTTCCTCCAGCCCCTACAGCCCTCCCTATCAGTGTAACTTCCTCCAGACTCTGCAGCCCTCCCTATCTGTGTAAATTCCTCCAGCCCCTACAACCCTCCCTGTCTGTGTAACATCGTCCAGCTCCTACAGCCCTCCCAAGCTGTGTAAGTTCCTCCAGTCCCCACAGCCCTCCCTATCTGAGTAACTTCCTCCAGTCCCTACAGCCCTCCCTATCTGTGGAACTTCCCCCAGCTCCTACAGCCCTCCCTATCTGTGTAACTTCCTTCAATCTCTACAGCACTCCCTATCTGTGTAACTTCCTTCAATCTCTACAGCACTCCCTATCTGTGTAACTTCCTTCAATCTCTACAGCCCTCTCTATCTGTGTAACTTCCCACAGCCCCTACAGCCCTCCCTATCTGTGTAACTTCCTTCTATCTCTACAACCCTCCCTATCTGTGTAACTTCCTCCAGCCCCTACAACCCTCCCTATCTGTGTAACTTCCCCCAACCCCTACAACTCTCCCTATCTGTGTAACTTCCCCCAACCCCTACAACCCTCCCTATCTGTGTAACTTCCTCCAGCCCCTACAGCCCTCCCTATCTGTGTAACTTCCTCCAGCCCCTACAACCCTCCCTATCTGTGTAACTTCCCCCAACCCCTACAACCCTCCCTATCTGTGTAACTTCCCCCAACCCCTACAACCCTCCCTATCTGTGTAACTTCCTCCAGCACCTACAGCCCTCCTATCTGTGTAACTTCCTCCAACCCCTACAACCCTCCCTATCTGTGTAAGCTCCTCCAGCCCCTACAGCCCTTCCTATCTGTGTAACTTCCTCCAACACCTACAACCCTCCTAATCTGTGTAACTTCCTCCAGCCCCTACAGCCCTCCCTATCTGTGTAACTTCCTCCAACCCCTACAACCCTCCCTATCTGTGTAAGCTGCTCCAGCCCTTACAGCCCTCCCTAGCTGTGTAACTTCCTCCAATCCCTACAACCTTCCCTATCTGTGTAACTTCCTCCAACCCCTACAACCCTCCCTATCTGTGTAAGCTCCTCCAGCCCCTACAGCCCTCCCTATCCGTGTAAATTCATCCAGCCCCTACAGCCCTCCCTATCCGTGTAAATTCCTTCAGCCCCTACAACCCTCCCTTTCTGTGTAACATTCTCCACCCCTGCAACCCTCCCAACTGTTACTTCCTCCAGAACCAACAGCCCTCCATATTTGTGTAACTTCCTCCAGCCCCATAATTATCCCTATCTGTGTAACTTCCTCCATAATTCTGCAGCCATCCCTATCTGTGTAACTTCTTCCAGCCCCTACAATACTACCTATCTGTGTAACTTTTCCCAGCCCATACAGCTCTCCCTATCTGTGTAACTACCCCCAGCCCCTACAATACTCCCTATCTGTGTAACTACCCCCAGCCCCTACAATACTCCCTATCTGTGTAACTACCCCGAGCCCCTACAATACTCCCTATCTGTGTAACTTCCCACAACCGTCCCAATTTGTGTAACTTCCCCCAGCCCCTACAACCCTACCAATCTGTGTAATATTCTCCAGCCCCTACAACCCTCCCTATTTATGTAAACTCATCCAGCCCCTACAATTCTCCCTATCTGTGTAACTTCGTCCAGACCAACCAGCCCTCCTTGTCTCTATAACTTCCCCCAGCACCTACAGCCCTCCCTTTCTTTGTAACTTCCCGCAGCCCCTACAGCCCTCCCTATCTGTGTAACATCCTCCAGCACCTACAGCCCTCACTTTCTCTGTAACTTCCCGCAGCCCCTACAGCCCTTCCTTTTTATGTAACTTCCTCCAGCCCATGTAACTCTCCCTATCTGTGTAACTTTCTCCAGTCCCTGCAGACCTCCCTATCTGTGTAACCTCCTCTAGCCCCTACATACCTCCCTATCTGTTTAAAATCCGCCAGCCCCTACAACCCTCCCTTTCTGTGTAACTTCCACCAGACCCTGCAGCCCTCCCTATAGTGTAATATCCTCCATCACCTACAATATTCATCATCTGTATAACCTCCTCCAGCCCCAACATCACTCCCTATTTGTGTAACTTCCTCCAGTCCCTACAACCCTCCCTATCTGTGTAACATTCTCCAGCCACTGCAAATCTCCCTATCTGTGTGACTTCCTCCAGCTCCTACAGCCCTCCCTATCTGTGTAAATTCCCACAGCACCTACAGCCCTCCCGATCTGTGTAACTTCCTCCAGCCCCTAGAGCCCTCCCTATCTGTGGAACCTCCCCCAGCGCCAACAGCCCTCCCTTTCTGTGTAACTTCCCATAGCCTCTACAGCCCTCCCTATCTGTGTAACTTCCTCCAGCTCCGACAGCCCTCCCTATCTGTGTAACTTCCTCCAGCTCTTACAGCCCTCCCTATCTGTGTAACTTCCTCCAGCTCCTACAGCCCTCCCTATCTGTGGAACTTCCCCCAGCGCCTAAAGCCCTCCCTTTCTGTGTAACTTCCCATAGCCACTACAGCCCTCCCTATCTGTGTAACTTCCGCCAGTCCCTCCAACCCTCCCTATCTGTGGAACGTCCTCCAGACCCTACAGCCCACCCTATCTGTGTAACTTCCTCCAGCCCCTACAACCCTCCCTATCTGTGTAACTTCCTCCAGCCCCTACAGCCCTCCCTATCAGTGTAACTTCCTCCAGACTCTGCAGCCCTCCCTATCTGTGTAAATTCCTCCAGCCCCTACAACCCTCCCTGTCTGTGTAACATCGTCCAGCTCCTACAGCCCTCCCAAGCTGTGTAAGTTCCTCCAGTCCCCACAGCCCTCCCTATCTGAGTAACTTCCTCCAGTCCCTACAGCCCTCCCTATCTGTGGAACTTCCCCCAGCTCCTACAGCCCTCCCTATCTGTGTAACTTCCTTCAATCTCTACAGCACTCCCTATCTGTGTAACTTCCTTCAATCTCTACAGCACTCCCTATCTGTGTAACTTCCTTCAATCTCTACAGCCCTCTCTATCTGTGTAACTTCCCACAGCCCCTACAGCCCTCCCTATCTGTGTAACTTCCTTCTATCTCTACAACCCTCCCTATCTGTGTAACTTCCTCCAGCCCCTACAACCCTCCCTATCTGTGTAACTTCCCCCAACCCCTACAACTCTCCCTATCTGTGTAACTTCCCCCAACCACTACAACCCTCCCTATCTGTGTAACTTCCTCCAGCCCCTACAGCCCTCCCTATCTGTGTAACTTCCTCCAGCCCCTACAACCCTCCCTATCTGTGTAACTTCCCCCAACCCCTACAACCCTCCCTATCTGTGTAACTTCCCCCAACCCCTACAACCCTCCCTATCTGTGTAACTTCCTCCAGCCCCTACAACCCTCCCTATCTGTGTAACTTCCTCCAGCTCTTACAGCCCTCCCTATCTGTGTAACTTCCTCCAGCTCTTACAGCCCTCCCTATCTGTGTAACTTCCTCCAGCTCTTACAGCCCTCCCTATCCGTGTAAATTGGTCCAGCCCTACAAACCTCCCTATATGTGTAACTTTCTCCAGCCACTGCAACCCTCACTATCGGTGTTACTTCCTCCAGAATCTACAGCCTTCCTATCTGTGGAACTTCCCCCAGCCCCTACAGTACTCCCTATCTGTGTAAATTCCTACAACACTCCACATCACTGTAACATTCTCCAGCCCCTACAACCCTCCCTATCTGTGTAACTTCCTCCAGCCCCTACAACCCTCCCTATCTGTGTAACATTCTCCACCCCTGCAACCCTCCCAACTGTTACTTCCTCCAGAACCAACAGCCCTCCATATTTGTGTAACTTCCTCCAGCCCCATAATTATCCCTATCTGTGTAACTTCCTCCATAATTCTGCAGCCATCCCTATCTGTGTAACTTCCTCCATAATTCTGCAGCCATCCCTATCTGTGTAACTTCTTCCAGCCCCTACAATACTACCTATCTGTGTAACTTTTCCCAGCCCATACAGCTCTCCCTATCTGTGTAACTACCCCCAGCCCCTACAATACTCCCATTCTGTGTAACTACCCCCAGCCCCTACAATACTCCCTATCTGTGTAACTACCCCCAGCCCCTACAATACTCCCTATCTGTGTAACTTCCCACAACCGTCCCAATTTGTGTAACTTCCCCCAGCCCCTACAACCCTACCAATCTGTGTAATATTCTCCAGCCCCTACAACCCTCCCTATCTATGTAAACTCCTCCAGCCCCTACAATTCTCCCTATCTGTGTAACTTCGTCCAGACCAACCAGCCCTCCTTGTCTCTATAACTTCCCCCAGCACCTACAGCCCTCCCTTTCTTTGTAACTTCCCGCAGCCCCTACAGCCCTCCCTATCAGTGTAACTTCCCCCAGCCCTTTCAACCCTCCCTATTTGTGTAACTTCCTTCAGCCCCTAAAATTCTCCCTATCTGTGCACCTTCCTCCAGACTCTGCAGCCCTCACTATCTGTGTAACTTCCTCCAACCACTACAACCCTGCCTATCTGTGTAACTTCCTCCAGCCCCTACAATCCTCCCTATTTGTGTAACTTCCCCCAGCCCCTACAACACACCCTATCTGTATAACTTCCTCCAGCCCCTACAACACTCCCTATCTGTGTAACTTCCTCCAACCCCTACAAGCCTCCCTATCTGTGTAAGCTCCACCAGCCCCTACAGCCCTCCCTATCTGTGTAACTTCCTCCTGCCCCTACAGCCCTCCCTATCTGTGTAACTTCCTCCAACCCCTACAACCCTCCCTATCTGTGTAAGCTCCTCCAGCCCCTACAGCTGTCCCTATCTTTGTAAATTCCTCCAGCCACAAAAGACATCCCTATCTGTGTAACTTTCTCCAGCCCCTACAACCCCCACTATCTGTGTAACTTCCTCCAACCCCTACAACCCTCCCTATCTGTGTAAGCTCCTCCAGCCCCTACAGCTGTCCCTATCTTTGTAAATTCCTCCAGCCACTAAAGACATCCCTATCTGTGTAACTTTCTCCAGCCCCTACAGCCCTTCCTATCTGTGCAACTTCCTCCAGCCCCTAAAATTCTCCCAATCTGTGTAACTTCCCCAGCCCCTTCAACCTTCCCTATCTGTGTAACTTTCTCCACCCCTGCAACACGCCCAACTGTTACTTCCTCCAGAACCAACAGCCCTCCCTAATTGTGTAACTTCCTCCAGCCCCATAATTATCCCTATCTGTGTAACTTCCTCCATAATTCTGCAGCCATCCCTATCTGTGTAACTTCCTCCAGCCCCTACAATATTCCCTATTTGTGTAACTACCCCCAGCCCCTACAATACTCCCTATCTGTGTAAATTCCCACAACCGTCCCAATCTGTGTAACTTCCCCCAGCCCCTACAACCCTACCAATCTGTGTAATTTCCTCCAGCCCCTACAACCCTCCCTATCTATGTAAACTCCTCCAGCCCCTACAACCATACCTATCTGTGTAACTTCCTTCAGCCCCTACAGCCCACCCAATCTGTGTATCTTCCCCCAGCTCCTACAGCCCGCCCTTTCTGTGCAAGTTCCTCCAGCCCCTGCAACCTTCCCTCTCTGTGTAACTTCCTCCAGCCCCTACAACCCTCCCTATCTGTGTAACTTCCTTCAATCTCTACAGCACTCCCTATCTGTGTAACTTCCTTCAATCTCTACAGCACTCCCTATCTGTGTAACTTCCCCCAACCCCTACAACCCTCCCTATCTGTGTAACTTCCTCCAGCCCCTACAACCCTCACTATCTGTGTAACTTACGCCAGCCCCTGTAACACTCCCTATCTGTGTTACTTCCTCCAGAACCTACAGCCCACCCTATCTGTGTGACTTCCCCCAGACCCTACAGACGTCCCTATCTGTGTAACGTGCTCCAGCCCCTACAATTCTCCCTATCTGTGTAACTTCCCACAGCCCCTACAGCCCTCCCTATCTGTGTAACTCCCTCCAGTCCCTACAACCATACCTATCTGTGTAACTTCCTTCAGCCCCTACAGCCCACCCAATCTGTGTATCTTCCCCCAGCTCCTACAGCCCGCCCTTTCTGTGCAAGTTCCTCCAGCCCCTGCAAACTTCCCTATCTGTGTAACTTCCTCCAGCCCCTACAACCCTCCCTATCTGTGTAACTTCCTCCAGCCCCTACAACCCTCCCTATCTGTGTAACTTCCTCCAGCCCCTACAACTCTCCCTATCTGTGTAACTTCCTCCAACACCTACAGCCCACCCTATCTGTGTAACTTCCTCCAGCCCCTACAGCCCTCCCTATCTGTGTAACTTCCTCCAGCACCTACAGCCCTCCTATCTGTGTAACTTCCTCCAACCCCTACAACCCTCCCTATCTGTGTAAGCTCCTCCAGCCCCTACAGCCCTTCCTATCTGTGTAACTTCCTCCAACACCTACAACCCTCCTAATCTGTGTAACTTCCTCCAGCCCCTACAGCCCTCCCTATCTGTGTAACTTCCTCCAACCCCTACAACCCTCCCTATCTGTGTAAGCTGCTCCAGCCCTTACAGCCCTCCCTAGCTGTGTAACTTCCTCCAATCCCTACAACCTTCCCTATCTGTGTAACTTCCTCCAACCCCTACAACCCTCCCTATCTGTGTAAGCTCCTCCAGCCCCTACAGCCCTCCCTATCCGTGTAAATTCATCCAGCCCCTACAGCCCTCCCTATCCGTGTAAATTCCTTCAGCCCCTACAACCCTCCCTTTCTGTGTAACATTCTCCACCCCTGCAACCCTCCCAACTGTTACTTCCTCCAGAACCAACAGCCCTCCATATTTGTGTAACTTCCTCCAGCCCCATAATTATCCCTATCTGTGTAACTTCCTCCATAATTCTGCAGCCATCCCTATCTGTGTAACTTCTTCCAGCCCCTACAATACTACCTATCTGTGTAACTTTTCCCAGCCCATACAGCTCTCCCTATCTGTGTAACTACCCCCAGCCCCTACAATACTCCCTATCTGTGTAACTACCCCCAGCCCCTACAATACTCCCTATCTGTGTAACTACCCCGAGCCCCTACAATACTCCCTATCTGTGTAACTTCCCACAACCGTCCCAATTTGTGTAACTTCCCCCAGCCCCTACAACCCTACCAATCTGTGTAATATTCTCCAGCCCCTACAACCCTCCCTATTTATGTAAACTCATCCAGCCCCTACAATTCTCCCTATCTGTGTAACTTCGTCCAGACCAACCAGCCCTCCTTGTCTCTATAACTTCCCCCAGCACCTACAGCCCTCCCTTTCTTTGTAACTTCCCGCAGCCCCTACAGCCCTCCCTATCTGTGTAACATCCTCCAGCACCTACAGCCCTCACTTTCTCTGTAACTTCCCGCAGCCCCTACAGCCCTTCCTTTTTATGTAACTTCCTCCAGCCCATGTAACTCTCCCTATCTGTGTAACTTTCTCCAGTCCCTGCAGACCTCCCTATCTGTGTAACCTCCTCTAGCCCCTACATACCTCCCTATCTGTTTAAAATCCGCCAGCCCCTACAACCCTCCCTTTCTGTGTAACTTCCACCAGACCCTGCAGCCCTCCCTATAGTGTAATATCCTCCATCACCTACAATATTCATCATCTGTATAACCTCCTCCAGCCCCAACATCACTCCCTATTTGTGTAACTTCCTCCAGTCCCTACAACCCTCCCTATCTGTGTAACATTCTCCAGCCACTGCAAATCTCCCTATCTGTGTGACTTCCTCCAGCTCCTACAGCCCTCCCTATCTGTGTAACTTCCTCCAGCTCTTACAGCCCTCCCTATCTATGTAACTTCCTCCAGCTCCTACAGCCCTCCCTATCTGTGTAAATTCCCACAGCACCTACAGCCCTCCCGATCTGTGTAACTTCCTCCAGCCCCTACAGCCCTCCCTATCTGTGGAACTTCCCCCAGCGCCTAAAGCCCTCCCTTTCTGTGTAACTTCCCATAGCCACTACAGCCCTCCCTATCTGTGTAACTTCCGCCAGTCCCTCCAACCCTCCCTATCTGTGGAACGTCCTCCAGACCCTACAGCCCACCCTATCTGTGTAACTTCCTCCAGCCCCTACAACCCTCCCTATCTGTGTAACTTCCTCCAGCCCCTACAGCCCTCCCTATCAGTGTAACTTCCTCCAGACTCTGCAGCCCTCCCTATCTGTGTAAATTCCTCCAGCCCCTACAACCCTCCCTGTCTGTGTAACATCGTCCAGCTCCTACAGGCCTCCCAAGCTGTGTAAGTTCCTCCAGTCCCCACAGCCCTCCCTATCTGAGTAACTTCCTCCAGTCCCTACAGCCCTCCCTATCTGTGGAACTTCCCCCAGCTCCTACAGCCCTCCCTATCTGTGTAACTTCCTTCAATCTCTACAGCACTCCCTATCTGTGTAACTTCCTTCAATCTCTACAGCACTCCCTATCTGTGTAACTTCCTCCAGCCCCTACAACCCTCCCTATCTGTGTAACTTCCTCCAGCCCCTACAACCCTCCCTATCTGTGGAACTTCCCCCAGCTCCTACAGCCCTCCCTATCTGTGTAACTTCCTTCAATCTCTACAGCACTCCCTATCTGTGTAACTTCCTTCAATCTCTACAGCACTCCCTATCTGTGTAACTTCCTCCAGCCCCTACAACCCTCCCTATCTGTGTAACTTCCTCCAGCCCCTACAACCCTCCCTATCTGTGTAACTTCCTCCAGCCCCTACAACCCTCCCTATCTGTGGAACTTCCCCCAGCTCCTACAGCCCTCCCTATCTGTGTAACTTCCTTCAATCTCTACAGCACTCCCTATCTGTGTAACTTCCTTCAATCTCTACAGCACTCCCTATCTGTGTAACTTCCCCCAGCTCCTACAGCCCTCCCTATCTGTGTAACTTCCCACAGCCCCTACAGCCCTCCCTATCTGTGTAACTTCCTTCAATCTCTACAGCACTCCCTATCTGTGTAACTTCCTCCAGCCCCTACAACCCTCCCTATCTGTGTAACTTCCCCCAACCCCTACAACCCTCCCTATCTGTGTAACTTCCTCCAGCACCTACAACCCTCACTATCTGTGTAACTTACGCCAGCCCCTGTAACACTCCCTATCTGTGTTACTTCCTCCAGAACCTACAGCCCACCCTATCTGTGTGACTTCCCCCAGACCCTACAGACATCCCTATCTGTGTAACGTGCTCCAGCCCCTACAATTCTCCCTATCTGTGTAACTTCCCACAGCCCCTACAGCCCTCCCTATCTGTGTAACTTCCGCCAGTCCCTACAATCATCCCTATCTGTGTAACTTCCTTCAGCCCCTACAGCCCACCCAATCTGTGTATCTTCCCCCAGCTCCTACAGCCCGCCCTACCTGCGCAACTTCCTCCAGCCCCTGCAACCCTCCCTATCTGTGTAACTTCCTCCAGCCCCTACAATCCTCCCTATCTGTGTAACTTCCTCCAGCCCCTACAATCCTCCCTATCTGTGTAACTTCCTCCAGCCCCTACAACCCTCTCTATCTGTGTAACTTCCTCCAGCCCCTACAACCCTCTCTATCTGTGTAACTTCCTCCAGCCCCTACAATCCTCCCTATCTGTGTAACTTCCTCCAGCCCCTACAATCCTCCCTATCTGTGTAACTTCCTCCAGCCCCTACAACCCTCTCTATCTGTGTAACTTCCTCCAGCCCCTACAACCCTCTCTATCTGTGTAACTTCCTCCAGCCCCTACAACCCTCACTTTCTCTGTAACTTCCCGCAGCCCCTACAGACCTCCCTTTTTATGTAACTTCCTCCAGCCCATGTAACTCTCCCTATCTGTGTAACTTTCTCCAGTCCTTGCAGACCTCCCTATCTGTGTAACCTCCTCTAGCCCCTACATACCTCCCTATCTGTTTAAAATCCGCCAGCCCCTACAACCCTCCCTTTCTGTGTAACTTCCACCAGACCCTGCAGCCCTCCCTATAGTGTAATATCCTCCATCACCTACAATATTCATCATCTGTATAACCTCCTCCAGCCCCAACATCACTCCCTATTTGTGTAACTTCCTCCAGTCCCTACAACACTCCCTATCTGTGTAACATTCTCCAGCCACTGCAAATCTCCCTATCTGTGTAACTTCCTCCAGCTCCTACAGCCCTCCCTATCTGTGTAACTTCCTCCAGCTCTTACAGCCCTCCCTATCTGTGTAACTTCCTCCAGCTCCTACAGCCCTCCCTATCTGTGTAAATTCCCACAGCACCTACAGCCCTCCCGATCTGTGTAACTTCCTCCAGCCCCTAGAGCCCTCCCTATCTGTGGAACCTCCCCCAGCGCCAACAGCCCTCCCTTTCTGTGTAACTTCCCATAGCCTCTACAGCCCTCCCTATCTGTGTAACTTCCTCCAGCTCCGACAGCCCTCCCTATCTGTGTAACTTCCTCCAGCTCTTACAGCCCTCCCTATCTGTGTAACTTCCTCCAGCTCCTACAGCCCTCCCTATCTGTGGAACTTCCCCCAGCGCCTAAAGCCCTCCCTTTCTGTGTAACTTCCCATAGCCACTACAGCCCTCCCTATCTGTGTAACTTCCGCCAGTCCCTCCAACCCTCCCTATCTGTGGAACGTCCTCCAGACCCTACAGCCCACCCTATCTGTGTAACTTCCTCCAGCCCCTACAACCCTCCCTATCTGTGTAACTTCCTCCAGCCCCTACAGCCCTCCCTATCAGTGTAACTTCCTCCAGACTCTGCAGCCCTCCCTATCTGTGTAAATTCCTCCAGCCCCTACAACCCTCCCTGTCTGTGTAACATCGTCCAGCTCCTACAGCCCTCCCAAGCTGTGTAAGTTCCTCCAGTCCCCACAGCCCTCCCTATCTGAGTAACTTCCTCCAGTCCCTACAGCCCTCCCTATCTGTGGAACTTCCCCCAGCTCCTACAGCCCTCCCTATCTGTGTAACTTCCTTCAATCTCTACAGCACTCCCTATCTGTGTAACTTCCTTCAATCTCTACAGCACTCCCTATCTGTGTAACTTCCTTCAATCTCTACAGCCCTCTCTATCTGTGTAACTTCCCACAGCCCCTACATCCCTCCCTATCTGTGTAACTTCCTTCTATCTCTACAACCCTCCCTATCTGTGTAACTTCCTCCAGCCCCTACAACCCTCCCTATCTGTGTAACTTCCCCCAACCCCTACAACTCTCCCTATCTGTGTAACTTCCCCCAACCCCTACAACCCTCCCTATCTGTGTAACTTCCTCCAGCCCCTACAGCCCTCCCTATCTGTGTAACTTCCTCCAGCCCCTACAACCCTCCCTATCTGTGTAACTTCCCCCAACCCCTACAACCCTCCCTATCTGTGTAACTTCCCCCAACCCCTACAACCCTCCCTATCTGTGTAACTTCCTCCAGCCCCTACAACCCTCCCTATCTGTGTAACTTCCTCCAGCTCTTACAGCCCTCCCTATCTGTGTAACTTCCTCCAGCTCTTACAGCCCTCCCTATCTGTGTAACTTCCTCCAGCTCTTACAGCCCTCCCTATCTGTGTAATTTCCTCCAGCCCTTACAACCCTCCCTATCTGTGTAACTTCCTCCAGCCCCTACAACCCTCCCTATCTGTGTAACTTCCTCCAACCCCTACAACCCTCCCTATCTGTGTAACTTCCTCCAACCCCTACAACCCTCGCTATTTGTGTAAGCTCCTCCAGCCCCTACAGCCCTCCCTATCCGTGTAAATTGGTCCAGCCCTACAAACCTCCCTATATGTGTAACTTTCTCCAGCCACTGCAACCCTCACTATCGGTGTTACTTCCTCCAGAATCTACAGCCTTCCTATCTGTGGAACTTCCCCCAGCCCCTACAGTACTCCCTATCTGTGTAAATTCCTACAACACTCCACATCACTGTAACATTCTCCAGCCCCTACAACCCTCCCTATCTGTGTAACTTCCTCCAGCCCCTACAACCCTCCCTATCTGTGTAACATTCTCCACCCCTGCAACCCTCCCAACTGTTACTTCCTCCAGAACCAACAGCCCTCCATATTTGTGTAACTTCCTCCAGCCCCATAATTATCCCTATCTGTGTAACTTCCTCCATAATTCTGCAGCCATCCCTATCTGTGTAACTTCCTCCATAATTCTGCAGCCATCCCTATCTGTGTAACTTCTTCCAGCCCCTACAATACTACCTATCTGTGTAACTTTTCCCAGCCCATACAGCTCTCCCTATCTGTGTAACTACCCCCAGCCCCTACAATACTCCCATTCTGTGTAACTACCCCCAGCCCCTACAATACTCCCTATCTGTGTAACTACCCCCAGCCCCTACAATACTCCCTATCTGTGTAACTTCCCACAACCGTCCCAATTTGTGTAACTTCCCCCAGCCCCTACAACCCTACCAATCTGTGTAATATTCTCCAGCCCCTACAACCCTCCCTATCTATGTAAACTCCTCCAGCCCCTACAATTCTCCCTATCTGTGTAACTTCGTCCAGACCAACCAGCCCTCCTTGTCTCTATAACTTCCCCCAGCACCTACAGCCCTCCCTTTCTTTGTAACTTCCCGCAGCCCCTACAGCCCTCCCTATCAGTGTAACTTCCCCCAGCCCTTTCAACCCTCCCTATTTGTGTAACTTCCTTCAGCCCCTAAAATTCTCCCTATCTGTGCACCTTCCTCCAGACTCTGCAGCCCTCACTATCTGTGTAACTTCCTCCAACCACTACAACCCTGCCTATCTGTGTAACTTCCTCCAGCCCCTACAATCCTCCCTATTTGTGTAACTTCCCCCAGCCCCTACAACACACCCTATCTGTATAACTTCCTCCAGCCCCTACAACACTCCCTATCTGTGTAACTTCCTCCAACCCCTACAAGCCTCCCTATCTGTGTAAGCTCCACCAGCCCCTACAGCCCTCCCTATCTGTGTAACTTCCTCCTGCCCCTACAGCCCTCCCTATCTGTGTAACTTCCTCCAACCCCTACAACCCTCCCTATCTGTGTAAGCTCCTCCAGCCCCTACAGCTGTCCCTATCTTTGTAAATTCCTCCAGCCACAAAAGACATCCCTATCTGTGTAACTTTCTCCAGCCCCTACAACCCCCACTATCTGTGTAACTTCCTCCAACCCCTACAACCCTCCCTATCTGTGTAAGCTCCTCCAGCCCCTACAGCTGTCCCTATCTTTGTAAATTCCTCCAGCCACTAAAGACATCCCTATCTGTGTAACTTTCTCCAGCCCCTACAGCCCTTCCTATCTGTGCAACTTCCTCCAGCCCCTAAAATTCTCCCAATCTGTGTAACTTCCCCAGCCCCTTCAACCTTCCCTATCTGTGTAACTTTCTCCACCCCTGCAACACGCCCAACTGTTACTTCCTCCAGAACCAACAGCCCTCCCTAATTGTGTAACTTCCTCCAGCCCCATAATTATCCCTATCTGTGTAACTTCCTCCATAATTCTGCAGCCATCCCTATCTGTGTAACTTCCTCCAGCCCCTACAATATTCCCTATTTGTGTAACTACCCCCAGCCCCTACAATACTCCCTATCTGTGTAAATTCCCACAACCGTCCCAATCTGTGTAACTTCCCCCAGCCCCTACAACCCTACCAATCTGTGTAATTTCCTCCAGCCCCTACAACCCTCCCTATCTATGTAAACTCCTCCAGCCCCTACAACCATACCTATCTGTGTAACTTCCTTCAGCCCCTACAGCCCACCCAATCTGTGTATCTTCCCCCAGCTCCTACAGCCCGCCCTTTCTGTGCAAGTTCCTCCAGCCCCTGCAACCTTCCCTCTCTGTGTAACTTCCTCCAGCCCCTACAACCCTCCCTATCTGTGTAACTTCCTTCAATCTCTACAGCACTCCCTATCTGTGTAACTTCCTTCAATCTCTACAGCACTCCCTATCTGTGTAACTTCCCCCAACCCCTACAACCCTCCCTATCTGTGTAACTTCCTCCAGCCCCTACAACCCTCACTATCTGTGTAACTTACGCCAGCCCCTGTAACACTCCCTATCTGTGTTACTTCCTCCAGAACCTACAGCCCACCCTATCTGTGTGACTTCCCCCAGACCCTACAGACGTCCCTATCTGTGTAACGTGCTCCAGCCCCTACAATTCTCCCTATCTGTGTAACTTCCCACAGCCCCTACAGCCCTCCCTATCTGTGTAACTCCCTCCAGTCCCTACAACCATACCTATCTGTGTAACTTCCTTCAGCCCCTACAGCCCACCCAATCTGTGTATCTTCCCCCAGCTCCTACAGCCCGCCCTTTCTGTGCAAGTTCCTCCAGCCCCTGCAACCCTCCCTATCTGTGTAACTTCCTCCAGCCCCTACAACCCTCCCTATCTGTGTAACTTCCTCCAGCCCCTACAACTCTCCCTATCTGTGTAACTTCCTCCAACACCTACAGCCCACCCTATCTGTGTAACTTCCTCCAGCCCCTACAGCCCTCCCTATCTGTGTAACTTCCTCCAGCACCTACAGCCCTCCTATCTGTGTAACTTCCTCCAACCCCTACAACCCTCCCTATCTGTGTAAGCTCCTCCAGCCCCTACAGCCCTTCCTATCTGTGTAACTTCCTCCAACACCTACAACCCTCCTAATCTGTGTAACTTCCTCCAGCCCCTACAGCCCTCCCTATCTGTGTAACTTCCTCCAACCCCTACAACCCTCCCTATCTGTGTAAGCTGCTCCAGCCCTTACAGCCCTCCCTAGCTGTGTAACTTCCTCCAATCCCTACAACCTTCCCTATCTGTGTAACTTCCTCCAACCCCTACAACCCTCCCTATCTGTGTAAGCTCCTCCAGCCCCTACAGCCCTCCCTATCCGTGTAAATTCATCCAGCCCCTACAGCCCTCCCTATCCGTGTAAATTCCTTCAGCCCCTACAACCCTCCCTTTCTGTGTAACATTCTCCACCCCTGCAACCCTCCCAACTGTTACTTCCTCCAGAACCAACAGCCCTCCATATTTGTGTAACTTCCTCCAGCCCCATAATTATCCCTATCTGTGTAACTTCCTCCATAATTCTGCAGCCATCCCTATCTGTGTAACTTCTTCCAGCCCCTACAATACTACCTATCTGTGTAACTTTTCCCAGCCCATACAGCTCTCCCTATCTGTGTAACTACCCCCAGCCCCTACAATACTCCCTATCTGTGTAACTACCCCCAGCCCCTACAATACTCCCTATCTGTGTAACTACCCCGAGCCCCTACAATACTCCCTATCTGTGTAACTTCCCACAACCGTCCCAATTTGTGTAACTTCCCCCAGCCCCTACAACCCTACCAATCTGTGTAATATTCTCCAGCCCCTACAACCCTCCCTATTTATGTAAACTCATCCAGCCCCTACAATTCTCCCTATCTGTGTAACTTCGTCCAGACCAACCAGCCCTCCTTGTCTCTATAACTTCCCCCAGCACCTACAGCCCTCCCTTTCTTTGTAACTTCCCGCAGCCCCTACAGCCCTCCCTATCTGTGTAACATCCTCCAGCACCTACAGCCCTCACTTTCTCTGTAACTTCCCGCAGCCCCTACAGCCCTTCCTTTTTATGTAACTTCCTCCAGCCCATGTAACTCTCCCTATCTGTGTAACTTTCTCCAGTCCCTGCAGACCTCCCTATCTGTGTAACCTCCTCTAGCCCCTACATACCTCCCTATCTGTTTAAAATCCGCCAGCCCCTACAACCCTCCCTTTCTGTGTAACTTCCACCAGACCCTGCAGCCCTCCCTATAGTGTAATATCCTCCATCACCTACAATATTCATCATCTGTATAACCTCCTCCAGCCCCAACATCACTCCCTATTTGTGTAACTTCCTCCAGTCCCTACAACCCTCCCTATCTGTGTAACATTCTCCAGCCACTGCAAATCTCCCTATCTGTGTGACTTCCTCCAGCTCCTACAGCCCTCCCTATCTGTGTAACTTCCTCCAGCTCTTACAGCCCTCCCTATCTATGTAACTTCCTCCAGCTCCTACAGCCCTCCCTATCTGTGTAAATTCCCACAGCACCTACAGCCCTCCCGATCTGTGTAACTTCCTCCAGCCCCTACAGCCCTCCCTATCTGTGGAACTTCCCCCAGCGCCTAAAGCCCTCCCTTTCTGTGTAACTTCCCATAGCCACTACAGCCCTCCCTATCTGTGTAACTTCCGCCAGTCCCTCCAACCCTCCCTATCTGTGGAACGTCCTCCAGACCCTACAGCCCACCCTATCTGTGTAACTTCCTCCAGCCCCTACAACCCTCCCTATCTGTGTAACTTCCTCCAGCCCCTACAGCCCTCCCTATCAGTGTAACTTCCTCCAGACTCTGCAGCCCTCCCTATCTGTGTAAATTCCTCCAGCCCCTACAACCCTCCCTGTCTGTGTAACATCGTCCAGCTCCTACAGGCCTCCCAAGCTGTGTAAGTTCCTCCAGTCCCCACAGCCCTCCCTATCTGAGTAACTTCCTCCAGTCCCTACAGCCCTCCCTATCTGTGGAACTTCCCCCAGCTCCTACAGCCCTCCCTATCTGTGTAACTTCCTTCAATCTCTACAGCACTCCCTATCTGTGTAACTTCCTTCAATCTCTACAGCACTCCCTATCTGTGTAACTTCCTCCAGCCCCTACAACCCTCCCTATCTGTGTAACTTCCTCCAGCCCCTACAACCCTCCCTATCTGTGGAACTTCCCCCAGCTCCTACAGCCCTCCCTATCTGTGTAACTTCCTTCAATCTCTACAGCACTCCCTATCTGTGTAACTTCCTTCAATCTCTACAGCACTCCCTATCTGTGTAACTTCCTCCAGCCCCTACAACCCTCCCTATCTGTGTAACTTCCTCCAGCCCCTACAACCCTCCCTATCTGTGTAACTTCCTCCAGCCCCTACAACCCTCCCTATCTGTGGAACTTCCCCCAGCTCCTACAGCCCTCCCTATCTGTGTAACTTCCTTCAATCTCTACAGCACTCCCTATCTGTGTAACTTCCTTCAATCTCTACAGCACTCCCTATCTGTGTAACTTCCCCCAGCTCCTACAGCCCTCCCTATCTGTGTAACTTCCCACAGCCCCTACAGCCCTCCCTATCTGTGTAACTTCCTTCAATCTCTACAGCACTCCCTATCTGTGTAACTTCCTCCAGCCCCTACAACCCTCCCTATCTGTGTAACTTCCCCCAACCCCTACAACCCTCCCTATCTGTGTAACTTCCTCCAGCACCTACAACCCTCACTATCTGTGTAACTTACGCCAGCCCCTGTAACACTCCCTATCTGTGTTACTTCCTCCAGAACCTACAGCCCACCCTATCTGTGTGACTTCCCCCAGACCCTACAGACATCCCTATCTGTGTAACGTGCTCCAGCCCCTACAATTCTCCCTATCTGTGTAACTTCCCACAGCCCCTACAGCCCTCCCTATCTGTGTAACTTCCGCCAGTCCCTACAATCATCCCTATCTGTGTAACTTCCTTCAGCCCCTACAGCCCACCCAATCTGTGTATCTTCCCCCAGCTCCTACAGCCCGCCCTACCTGCGCAACTTCCTCCAGCCCCTGCAACCCTCCCTATCTGTGTAACTTCCTCCAGCCCCTACAATCCTCCCTATCTGTGTAACTTCCTCCAGCCCCTACAATCCTCCCTATCTGTGTAACTTCCTCCAGCCCCTACAACCCTCTCTATCTGTGTAACTTCCTCCAGCCCCTACAACCCTCTCTATCTGTGTAACTTCCTCCAGCCCCTACAATCCTCCCTATCTGTGTAACTTCCTCCAGCCCCTACAATCCTCCCTATCTGTGTAACTTCCTCCAGCCCCTACAACCCTCTCTATCTGTGTAACTTCCTCCAGCCCCTACAACCCTCTCTATCTGTGTAACTTCCTCCAGCCCCTACAACCCTCACTTTCTCTGTAACTTCCCGCAGCCCCTACAGCCCTCCCTTTTTATGTAACTTCCTCCAGCCCATGTAACTCTCCCTATCTGTGTAACTTTCTCCAGTCCTTGCAGACCTCCCTATCTGTGTAACCTCCTCTAGCCCCTACATACCTCCCTATCTGTTTAAAATCCGCCAGCCCCTACAACCCTCCCTTTCTGTGTAACTTCCACCAGACCCTGCAGCCCTCCCTATAGTGTAATATCCTCCATCACCTACAATATTCATCATCTGTATAACCTCCTCCAGCCCCAACATCACTCCCTATTTGTGTAACTTCCTCCAGTCCCTACAACACTCCCTATCTGTGTAACATTCTCCAGCCACTGCAAATCTCCCTATCTGTGTAACTTCCTCCAGCTCCTACAGCCCTCCCTATCTGTGTAACTTCCTCCAGCTCTTACAGCCCTCCCTATCTGTGTAACTTCCTCCAGCTCCTACAGCCCTCCCTATCTGTGTAAATTCCCACAGCACCTACAGCCCTCCCGATCTGTGTAACTTCCTCCAGCCCCTAGAGCCCTCCCTATCTGTGGAACCTCCCCCAGCGCCAACAGCCCTCCCTTTCTGTGTAACTTCCCATAGCCTCTACAGCCCTCCCTATCTGTGTAACTTCCTCCAGCTCCGACAGCCCTCCCTATCTGTGTAACTTCCTCCAGCTCTTACAGCCCTCCCTATCTGTGTAACTTCCTCCAGCTCCTACAGCCCTCCCTATCTGTGGAACTTCCCCCAGCGCCTAAAGCCCTCCCTTTCTGTGTAACTTCCCATAGCCACTACAGCCCTCCCTATCTGTGTAACTTCCGCCAGTCCCTCCAACCCTCCCTATCTGTGGAACGTCCTCCAGACCCTACAGCCCACCCTATCTGTGTAACTTCCTCCAGCCCCTACAACCCTCCCTATCTGTGTAACTTCCTCCAGCCCCTACAGCCCTCCCTATCAGTGTAACTTCCTCCAGACTCTGCAGCCCTCCCTATCTGTGTAAATTCCTCCAGCCCCTACAACCCTCCCTGTCTGTGTAACATCGTCCAGCTCCTACAGCCCTCCCAAGCTGTGTAAGTTCCTCCAGTCCCCACAGCCCTCCCTATCTGAGTAACTTCCTCCAGTCCCTACAGCCCTCCCTATCTGTGGAACTTCCCCCAGCTCCTACAGCCCTCCCTATCTGTGTAACTTCCTTCAATCTCTACAGCACTCCCTATCTGTGTAACTTCCTTCAATCTCTACAGCACTCCCTATCTGTGTAACTTCCTTCAATCTCTACAGCCCTCTCTATCTGTGTAACTTCCCACAGCCCCTACATCCCTCCCTATCTGTGTAACTTCCTTCTATCTCTACAACCCTCCCTATCTGTGTAACTTCCTCCAGCCCCTACAACCCTCCCTATCTGTGTAACTTCCCCCAACCCCTACAACTCTCCCTATCTGTGTAACTTCCCCCAACCCCTACAACCCTCCCTATCTGTGTAACTTCCTCCAGCCCCTACAGCCCTCCCTATCTGTGTAACTTCCTCCAGCCCCTACAACCCTCCCTATCTGTGTAACTTCCCCCAACCCCTACAACCCTCCCTATCTGTGTAACTTCCCCCAACCCCTACAACCCTCCCTATCTGTGTAACTTCCTCCAGCCCCTACAACCCTCCCTATCTGTGTAACTTCCTCCAGCTCTTACAGCCCTCCCTATCTGTGTAACTTCCTCCAGCTCTTACAGCCCTCCCTATCTGTGTAACTTCCTCCAGCTCTTACAGCCCTCCCTATCTGTGTAATTTCCTCCAGCCCTTACAACCCTCCCTATCTGTGTAACTTCCTCCAGCCCCTACAACCCTCCCTATCTGTGTAACTTCCTCCAACCCCTACAACCCTCCCTATCTGTGTAACTTCCTCCAACCCCTACAACCCTCGCTATTTGTGTAAGCTCCTCCAGCCCCTACAGCCCTCCCTATCCGTGTAAATTGGTCCAGCCCTACAAACCTCCCTATATGTGTAACTTTCTCCAGCCACTGCAACCCTCACTATCGGTGTTACTTCCTCCAGAATCTACAGCCTTCCTATCTGTGGAACTTCCCCCAGCCCCTACAGTACTCCCTATCTGTGTAAATTCCTACAACACTCCACATCACTGTAACATTCTCCAGCCCCTACAACCCTCCCTATCTGTGTAACTTCCTCCAGCCCCTACAACCCTCCCTATCTGTGTAACATTCTCCACCCCTGCAACCCTCCCAACTGTTACTTCCTCCAGAACCAACAGCCCTCCATATTTGTGTAACTTCCTCCAGCCCCATAATTATCCCTATCTGTGTAACTTCCTCCATAATTCTGCAGCCATCCCTATCTGTGTAACTTCCTCCATAATTCTGCAGCCATCCCTATCTGTGTAACTTCTTCCAGCCCCTACAATACTACCTATCTGTGTAACTTTTCCCAGCCCATACAGCTCTCCCTATCTGTGTAACTACCCCCAGCCCCTACAATACTCCCATTCTGTGTAACTACCCCCAGCCCCTACAATACTCCCTATCTGTGTAACTACCCCCAGCCCCTACAATACTCCCTATCTGTGTAACTTCCCACAACCGTCCCAATTTGTGTAACTTCCCCCAGCCCCTACAACCCTACCAATCTGTGTAATATTCTCCAGCCCCTACAACCCTCCCTATCTATGTAAACTCCTCCAGCCCCTACAATTCTCCCTATCTGTGTAACTTCGTCCAGACCAACCAGCCCTCCTTGTCTCTATAACTTCCCCCAGCACCTACAGCCCTCCCTTTCTTTGTAACTTCCCGCAGCCCCTACAGCCCTCCCTATCAGTGTAACTTCCCCCAGCCCTTTCAACCCTCCCTATTTGTGTAACTTCCTTCAGCCCCTAAAATTCTCCCTATCTGTGCACCTTCCTCCAGACTCTGCAGCCCTCACTATCTGTGTAACTTCCTCCAACCACTACAACCCTGCCTATCTGTGTAACTTCCTCCAGCCCCTACAATCCTCCCTATTTGTGTAACTTCCCCCAGCCCCTACAACACACCCTATCTGTATAACTTCCTCCAGCCCCTACAACACTCCCTATCTGTGTAACTTCCTCCAACCCCTACAAGCCTCCCTATCTGTGTAAGCTCCACCAGCCCCTACAGCCCTCCCTATCTGTGTAACTTCCTCCTGCCCCTACAGCCCTCCCTATCTGTGTAACTTCCTCCAACCCCTACAACCCTCCCTATCTGTGTAAGCTCCTCCAGCCCCTACAGCTGTCCCTATCTTTGTAAATTCCTCCAGCCACAAAAGACATCCCTATCTGTGTAACTTTCTCCAGCCCCTACAACCCCCACTATCTGTGTAACTTCCTCCAACCCCTACAACCCTCCCTATCTGTGTAAGCTCCTCCAGCCCCTACAGCTGTCCCTATCTTTGTAAATTCCTCCAGCCACTAAAGACATCCCTATCTGTGTAACTTTCTCCAGCCCCTACAGCCCTTCCTATCTGTGCAACTTCCTCCAGCCCCTAAAATTCTCCCAATCTGTGTAACTTCCCCAGCCCCTTCAACCTTCCCTATCTGTGTAACTTTCTCCACCCCTGCAACACGCCCAACTGTTACTTCCTCCAGAACCAACAGCCCTCCCTAATTGTGTAACTTCCTCCAGCCCCATAATTATCCCTATCTGTGTAACTTCCTCCATAATTCTGCAGCCATCCCTATCTGTGTAACTTCCTCCAGCCCCTACAATATTCCCTATTTGTGTAACTACCCCCAGCCCCTACAATACTCCCTATCTGTGTAAATTCCCACAACCGTCCCAATCTGTGTAACTTCCCCCAGCCCCTACAACCCTACCAATCTGTGTAATTTCCTCCAGCCCCTACAACCCTCCCTATCTATGTAAACTCCTCCAGCCCCTACAACCATACCTATCTGTGTAACTTCCTTCAGCCCCTACAGCCCACCCAATCTGTGTATCTTCCCCCAGCTCCTACAGCCCGCCCTTTCTGTGCAAGTTCCTCCAGCCCCTGCAACCTTCCCTCTCTGTGTAACTTCCTCCAGCCCCTACAACCCTCCCTATCTGTGTAACTTCCTTCAATCTCTACAGCACTCCCTATCTGTGTAACTTCCTTCAATCTCTACAGCACTCCCTATCTGTGTAACTTCCCCCAACCCCTACAACCCTCCCTATCTGTGTAACTTCCTCCAGCCCCTACAACCCTCACTATCTGTGTAACTTACGCCAGCCCCTGTAACACTCCCTATCTGTGTTACTTCCTCCAGAACCTACAGCCCACCCTATCTGTGTGACTTCCCCCAGACCCTACAGACGTCCCTATCTGTGTAACGTGCTCCAGCCCCTACAATTCTCCCTATCTGTGTAACTTCCCACAGCCCCTACAGCCCTCCCTATCTGTGTAACTCCCTCCAGTCCCTACAACCATACCTATCTGTGTAACTTCCTTCAGCCCCTACAGCCCACCCAATCTGTGTATCTTCCCCCAGCTCCTACAGCCCGCCCTTTCTGTGCAAGTTCCTCCAGCCCCTGCAAACTTCCCTATCTGTGTAACTTCCTCCAGCCCCTACAACCCTCCCTATCTGTGTAACTTCCTCCAGCCCCTACAACCCTCCCTATCTGTGTAACTTCCTCCAGCCCCTACAACTCTCCCTATCTGTGTAACTTCCTCCAACACCTACAGCCCACCCTATCTGTGTAACTTCCTCCAGCCCCTACAGCCCTCCCTATCTGTGTAACTTCCTCCAGCACCTACAGCCCTCCTATCTGTGTAACTTCCTCCAACCCCTACAACCCTCCCTATCTGTGTAAGCTCCTCCAGCCCCTACAGCCCTTCCTATCTGTGTAACTTCCTCCAACACCTACAACCCTCCTAATCTGTGTAACTTCCTCCAGCCCCTACAGCCCTCCCTATCTGTGTAACTTCCTCCAACCCCTACAACCCTCCCTATCTGTGTAAGCTGCTCCAGCCCTTACAGCCCTCCCTAGCTGTGTAACTTCCTCCAATCCCTACAACCTTCCCTATCTGTGTAACTTCCTCCAACCCCTACAACCCTCCCTATCTGTGTAAGCTCCTCCAGCCCCTACAGCCCTCCCTATCCGTGTAAATTCATCCAGCCCCTACAGCCCTCCCTATCCGTGTAAATTCCTTCAGCCCCTACAACCCTCCCTTTCTGTGTAACATTCTCCACCCCTGCAACCCTCCCAACTGTTACTTCCTCCAGAACCAACAGCCCTCCATATTTGTGTAACTTCCTCCAGCCCCATAATTATCCCTATCTGTGTAACTTCCTCCATAATTCTGCAGCCATCCCTATCTGTGTAACTTCTTCCAGCCCCTACAATACTACCTATCTGTGTAACTTTTCCCAGCCCATACAGCTCTCCCTATCTGTGTAACTACCCCCAGCCCCTACAATACTCCCTATCTGTGTAACTACCCCCAGCCCCTACAATACTCCCTATCTGTGTAACTACCCCGAGCCCCTACAATACTCCCTATCTGTGTAACTTCCCACAACCGTCCCAATTTGTGTAACTTCCCCCAGCCCCTACAACCCTACCAATCTGTGTAATATTCTCCAGCCCCTACAACCCTCCCTATTTATGTAAACTCATCCAGCCCCTACAATTCTCCCTATCTGTGTAACTTCGTCCAGACCAACCAGCCCTCCTTGTCTCTATAACTTCCCCCAGCACCTACAGCCCTCCCTTTCTTTGTAACTTCCCGCAGCCCCTACAGCCCTCCCTATCTGTGTAACATCCTCCAGCACCTACAGCCCTCACTTTCTCTGTAACTTCCCGCAGCCCCTACAGCCCTTCCTTTTTATGTAACTTCCTCCAGCCCATGTAACTCTCCCTATCTGTGTAACTTTCTCCAGTCCCTGCAGACCTCCCTATCTGTGTAACCTCCTCTAGCCCCTACATACCTCCCTATCTGTTTAAAATCCGCCAGCCCCTACAACCCTCCCTTTCTGTGTAACTTCCACCAGACCCTGCAGCCCTCCCTATAGTGTAATATCCTCCATCACCTACAATATTCATCATCTGTATAACCTCCTCCAGCCCCAACATCACTCCCTATTTGTGTAACTTCCTCCAGTCCCTACAACCCTCCCTATCTGTGTAACATTCTCCAGCCACTGCAAATCTCCCTATCTGTGTGACTTCCTCCAGCTCCTACAGCCCTCCCTATCTGTGTAACTTCCTCCAGCTCTTACAGCCCTCCCTATCTATGTAACTTCCTCCAGCTCCTACAGCCCTCCCTATCTGTGTAAATTCCCACAGCACCTACAGCCCTCCCGATCTGTGTAACTTCCTCCAGCCCCTACAGCCCTCCCTATCTGTGGAACTTCCCCCAGCGCCTAAAGCCCTCCCTTTCTGTGTAACTTCCCATAGCCACTACAGCCCTCTCTATCTGTGTAACTTCCGCCAGTCCCTCCAACCCTCCCTATCTGTGGAACGTCCTCCAGACCCTACAGCCCACCCTATCTGTGTAACTTCCTCCAGCCCCTACAACCCTCCCTATCTGTGTAACTTCCTCCAGCCCCTACAGCCCTCCCTATCAGTGTAACTTCCTCCAGACTCTGCAGCCCTCCCTATCTGTGTAAATTCCTCCAGCCCCTACAACCCTCCCTGTCTGTGTAACATCGTCCAGCTCCTACAGGCCTCCCAAGCTGTGTAAGTTCCTCCAGTCCCCACAGCCCTCCCCATCTGAGTAACTTCCTCCAGTCCCTACAGCCCTCCCTATCTGTGGAACTTCCCCCAGCTCCTACAGCCCTCCCTATCTGTGTAACTTCCTTCAATCTCTACAGCACTCCCTATCTGTGTAACTTCCTTCAATCTCTACAGCACTCCCTATCTGTGTAACTTCCTCCAGCCCCTACAACCCTCCCTATCTGTGTAACTTCCTCCAGCCCCTACAACCCTCCCTATCTGTGGGACTTCCCCCAGCTCCTACAGCCCTCCCTATCTGTGTAACTTCCTTCAATCTCTACAGCACTCCCTATCTGTGTAACTTCCTTCAATCTCTACAGCACTCCCTATCTGTGTAACTTCCTCCAGCCCCTACAACCCTCCCTATCTGTGTAACTTCCTCCAGCCCCTACAACCCTCCCTATCTGTGTAACTTCCTCCAGCCCCTACAACCCTCCCTATCTGTGGAACTTCCCCCAGCTCCTACAGCCCTCCCTATCTGTGTAACTTCCTTCAATCTCTACAGCACTCCCTATCTGTGTAACTTCCTTCAATCTCTACAGCACTCCCTATCTGTGTAACTTCCCCCAGCTCCTACAGCCCTCCCTATCTGTGTAACTTCCCACAGCCCCTACAGCCCTCCCTATCTGTGTAACTTCCTTCAATCTCTACAGCACTCCCTATCTGTGTAACTTCCTCCAGCCCCTACAACCCTCCCTATCTGTGTAACTTCCCCCAACCCCTACAACCCTCCCTATCTGTGTAACTTCCTCCAGCACCTACAACCCTCACTATCTGTGTAACTTACGCCAGCCCCTGTAACACTCCCTATCTGTGTTACTTCCTCCAGAACCTACAGCCCACCCTATCTGTGTGACTTCCCCCAGACCCTACAGACATCCCTATCTGTGTAACGTGCTCCAGCCCCTACAATTCTCCCTATCTGTGTAACTTCCCACAGCCCCTACAGCCCTCCCTATCTGTGTAACTTCCGCCAGTCCCTACAATCATCCCTATCTGTGTAACTTCCTTCAGCCCCTACAGCCCACCCAATCTGTGTATCTTCCCCCAGCTCCTACAGCCCGCCCTACCTGCGCAACTTCCTCCAGCCCCTGCAACCCTCCCTATCTGTGTAACTTCCTCCAGCCCCTACAATCCTCCCTATCTGTGTAACTTCCTCCAGCCCCTACAATCCTCCCTATCTGTGTAACTTCCTCCAGCCCCTACAACCCTCTCTATCTGTGTAACTTCCTCCAGCCCCTACAACCCTCTCTATCTGTGTAACTTCCTCCAGCCCCTACAATCCTCCCTATCTGTGTAACTTCCTCCAGCCCCTACAATCCTCCCTATCTGTGTAACTTCCTCCAGCCCCTACAACCCTCTCTATCTGTGTAACTTCCTCCAGCCCCTACAACCCTCTCTATCTGTGTAACTTCCTCCAGCCCCTACAACCCTCACTTTCTCTGTAACTTCCCGCAGCCCCTACAGCCCTCCCTTTTTATGTAACTTCCTCCAGCCCATGTAACTCTCCCTATCTGTGTAACTTTCTCCAGTCCTTGCAGACCTCCCTATCTGTGTAACCTCCTCTAGCCCCTACATACCTCCCTATCTGTTTAAAATCCGCCAGCCCCTACAACCCTCCCTTTCTGTGTAACTTCCACCAGACCCTGCAGCCCTCCCTATAGTGTAATATCCTCCATCACCTACAATATTCATCATCTGTATAACCTCCTCCAGCCCCAACATCACTCCCTATTTGTGTAACTTCCTCCAGTCCCTACAACACTCCCTATCTGTGTAACATTCTCCAGCCACTGCAAATCTCCCTATCTGTGTAACTTCCTCCAGCTCCTACAGCCCTCCCTATCTGTGTAACTTCCTCCAGCTCTTACAGCCCTCCCTATCTGTGTAACTTCCTCCAGCTCCTACAGCCCTCCCTATCTGTGTAAATTCCCACAGCACCTACAGCCCTCCCGATCTGTGTAACTTCCTCCAGCCCCTAGAGCCCTCCCTATCTGTGGAACCTCCCCCAGCGCCAACAGCCCTCCCTTTCTGTGTAACTTCCCATAGCCTCTACAGCCCTCCCTATCTGTGTAACTTCCTCCAGCTCCGACAGCCCTCCCTATCTGTGTAACTTCCTCCAGCTCTTACAGCCCTCCCTATCTGTGTAACTTCCTCCAGCTCCTACAGCCCTCCCTATCTGTGGAACTTCCCCCAGCGCCTAAAGCCCTCCCTTTCTGTGTAACTTCCCATAGCCACTACAGCCCTCCCTATCTGTGTAACTTCCGCCAGTCCCTCCAACCCTCCCTATCTGTGGAACGTCCTCCAGACCCTACAGCCCACCCTATCTGTGTAACTTCCTCCAGCCCCTACAACCCTCCCTATCTGTGTAACTTCCTCCAGCCCCTACAGCCCTCCCTATCAGTGTAACTTCCTCCAGACTCTGCAGCCCTCCCTATCTGTGTAAATTCCTCCAGCCCCTACAACCCTCCCTGTCTGTGTAACATCGTCCAGCTCCTACAGCCCGCCCAAGCTGTGTAAGTTCCTCCAGTCCCCACAGCCCTCCCTATCTGAGTAACTTCCTCCAGTCCCTACAGCCCTCCCTATCTGTGGAACTTCCCCCAGCTCCTACAGCCCTCCCTATCTGTGTAACTTCCTTCAATCTCTACAGCACTCCCTATCTGTGTAACTTCCTTCAATCTCTACAGCACTCCCTATCTGTGTAACTTCCTTCAATCTCTACAGCCCTCTCTATCTGTGTAACTTCCCACAGCCCCTACATCCCTCCCTATCTGTGTAACTTCCTTCTACCTCTACAACCCTCCCTATCTGTGTAACTTCCTCCAGCCCCTACAACCCTCCCTATCTGTGTAACTTCCCCCAACCCCTACAACTCTCCCTATCTGTGTAACTTCCCCCAACCCCTACAACCCTCCCTATCTGTGTAACTTCCTCCAGCCCCTACAGCCCTCCCTATCTGTGTAACTTCCTCCAGCCCCTACAACCCTCCCTATCTGTGTAACTTCCCCCACCCCCTACAACCCTCCCTATCTGTGTAACTTCCCCCAACCCCTACAACCCTCCCTATCTGTGTAACTTCCTCCAGCCCCTACAACCCTCCCTATCTGTGTAACTTCCTCCAGCGCTTACAGCCCTCCCTATCTGTGTAACTTCCTCCAGCTCTTACAGCCCTCCCTATCTGTGTAACTTCCTCCAGCTCTTACAGCCCTCCCTATCTGTGTAATTTCCTCCAGCCCTTACAACCCTCCCTATCTGTGTAACTTCCTCCAGCCCCTACAACCCTCCCTATCTGTGTAACTTCCTCCAACCCCTACAACCCTCCCTATCTGTGTAACTTCCTCCAACCCCTACAACCCTCGCTATTTGTGTAAGCTCCTCCAGCCCCTACAGCCCTCCCTATCCGTGTAAATTGGTCCAGCCCTACAAACCTCCCTATATGTGTAACTTTCTCCAGCCACTGCAACCCTCACTATCGGTGTTACTTCCTCCAGAATCTACAGCCTTCCTATCTGTGGAACTTCCCCCAGCCCCTACAGTACTCCCTATCTGTGTAAATTCCTACAACACTCCACATCACTGTAACATTCTCCAGCCCCTACAACCCTCCCTATCTGTGTAACTTCCTCCAGCCCCTACAACCCTCCCTATCTGTGTAACATTCTCCACCCCTGCAACCCTCCCAACTGTTACTTCCTCCAGAACCAACAGCCCTCCATATTTGTGTAACTTCCTCCAGCCCCATAATTATCCCTATCTGTGTAACTTCCTCCATAATTCTGCAGCCATCCCTATCTGTGTAACTTCCTCCATAATTCTGCAGCCATCCCTATCTGTGTAACTTCTTCCAGCCCCTACAATACTACCTATCTGTGTAACTTTTCCCAGCCCATACAGCTCTCCCTATCTGTGTAACTACCCCCAGCCCCTACAATACTCCCATTCTGTGTAACTACCCCCAGCCCCTACAATACTCCCTATCTGTGTAACTACCCCCAGCCCCTACAATACTCCCTATCTGTGTAACTTCCCACAACCGTCCCAATTTGTGTAACTTCCCCCAGCCCCTACAACCCTACCAATCTGTGTAATATTCTCCAGCCCCTACAACCCTCCCTATCTATGTAAACTCCTCCAGCCCCTACAATTCTCCCTATCTGTGTAACTTCGTCCAGACCAACCAGCCCTCCTTGTCTCTATAACTTCCCCCAGCACCTACAGCCCTCCCTTTCTTTGTAACTTCCCGCAGCCCCTACAGCCCTCCCTATCAGTGTAACTTCCCCCAGCCCTTTCAACCCTCCCTATTTGTGTAACTTCCTTCAGCCCCTAAAATTCTCCCTATCTGTGCACCTTCCTCCAGACTCTGCAGCCCTCACTATCTGTGTAACTTCCTCCAACCACTACAACCCTGCCTATCTGTGTAACTTCCTCCAGCCCCTACAATCCTCCCTATTTGTGTAACTTCCCCCAGCCCCTACAACACACCCTATCTGTATAACTTCCTCCAGCCCCTACAACACTCCCTATCTGTGTAACTTCCTCCAACCCCTACAAGCCTCCCTATCTGTGTAAGCTCCACCAGCCCCTACAGCCCTCCCTATCTGTGTAACTTCCTCCTGCCCCTACAGCCCTCCCTATCTGTGTAACTTCCTCCAACCCCTACAACCCTCCCTATCTGTGTAAGCTCCTCCAGCCCCTACAGCTGTCCCTATCTTTGTAAATTCCTCCAGCCACAAAAGACATCCCTATCTGTGTAACTTTCTCCAGCCCCTACAACCCCCACTATCTGTGTAACTTCCTCCAACCCCTACAACCCTCCCTATCTGTGTAAGCTCCTCCAGCCCCTACAGCTGTCCCTATCTTTGTAAATTCCTCCAGCCACTAAAGACATCCCTATCTGTGTAACTTTCTCCAGCCCCTACAGCCCTTCCTATCTGTGCAACTTCCTCCAGCCCCTAAAATTCTCCCAATCTGTGTAACTTCCCCAGCCCCTTCAACCTTCCCTATCTGTGTAACTTTCTCCACCCCTGCAACACGCCCAACTGTTACTTCCTCCAGAACCAACAGCCCTCCCTAATTGTGTAACTTCCTCCAGCCCCATAATTATCCCTATCTGTGTAACTTCCTCCATAATTCTGCAGCCATCCCTATCTGTGTAACTTCCTCCAGCCCCTACAATATTCCCTATTTGTGTAACTACCCCCAGCCCCTACAATACTCCCTATCTGTGTAAATTCCCACAACCGTCCCAATCTGTGTAACTTCCCCCAGCCCCTACAACCCTACCAATCTGTGTAATTTCCTCCAGCCCCTACAACCCTCCCTATCTATGTAAACTCCTCCAGCCCCTACAACCATACCTATCTGTGTAACTTCCTTCAGCCCCTACAGCCCACCCAATCTGTGTATCTTCCCCCAGCTCCTACAGCCCGCCCTTTCTGTGCAAGTTCCTCCAGCCCCTGCAACCTTCCCTCTCTGTGTAACTTCCTCCAGCCCCTACAACCCTCCCTATCTGTGTAACTTCCTTCAATCTCTACAGCACTCCCTATCTGTGTAACTTCCTTCAATCTCTACAGCACTCCCTATCTGTGTAACTTCCCCCAACCCCTACAACCCTCCCTATCTGTGTAACTTCCTCCAGCCCCTACAACCCTCACTATCTGTGTAACTTACGCCAGCCCCTGTAACACTCCCTATCTGTGTTACTTCCTCCAGAACCTACAGCCCACCCTATCTGTGTGACTTCCCCCAGACCCTACAGACGTCCCTATCTGTGTAACGTGCTCCAGCCCCTACAATTCTCCCTATCTGTGTAACTTCCCACAGCCCCTACAGCCCTCCCTATCTGTGTAACTCCCTCCAGTCCCTACAACCATACCTATCTGTGTAACTTCCTTCAGCCCCTACAGCCCACCCAATCTGTGTATCTTCC
The DNA here is from genome assembly GCF_017639515.1 of Carcharodon carcharias. Lineage (NCBI taxonomy): Eukaryota > Metazoa > Chordata > Chondrichthyes > Lamniformes > Lamnidae > Carcharodon > Carcharodon carcharias. The sequence continues at coordinate 98,300,678 of NC_054473.1, read as the reverse complement.
CCCAGCTCCTACAGCCCGCCCTTTCTGTGCAAGTTCCTCCAGCCCCTGCAAACTTCCCTATCTGTGTAACTTCCTCCAGCCCCTACAACCCTCCCTATCTGTGTAACTTCCTCCAGCCCCTACAACCCTCCCTATCTGTGTAACTTCCTCCAGCCCCTACAACTCTCCCTATCTGTGTAACTTCCTCCAACACCTACAGCCCACCCTATCTGTGTAACTTCCTCCAGCCCCTACAGCCCTCCCTATCTGTGTAACTTCCTCCAGCACCTACAGCCCTCCTATCTGTGTAACTTCCTCCAACCCCTACAACCCTCCCTATCTGTGTAAGCTCCTCCAGCCCCTACAGCCCTTCCTATCTGTGTAACTTCCTCCAACACCTACAACCCTCCTAATCTGTGTAACTTCCTCCAGCCCCTACAGCCCTCCCTATCTGTGTAACTTCCTCCAACCCCTACAACCCTCCCTATCTGTGTAAGCTGCTCCAGCCCTTACAGCCCTCCCTAGCTGTGTAACTTCCTCCAATCCCTACAACCTTCCCTATCTGTGTAACTTCCTCCAACCCCTACAACCCTCCCTATCTGTGTAAGCTCCTCCAGCCCCTACAGCCCTCCCTATCCGTGTAAATTCATCCAGCCCCTACAGCCCTCCCTATCCGTGTAAATTCCTTCAGCCCCTACAACCCTCCCTATCTGTGTAACATTCTCCACCCCTGCAACCCTCCCAACTGTTACTTCCTCCAGAACCAACAGCCCTCCATATTTGTGTAACTTCCTCCAGCCCCATAATTATCCCTATCTGTGTAACTTCCTCCATAATTCTGCAGCCATCCCTATCTGTGTAACTTCTTCCAGCCCCTACAATACTACCTATCTGTGTAACTTTTCCCAGCCCATACAGCTCTCCCTATCTGTGTAACTACCCCCAGCCCCTACAATACTCCCTATCTGTGTAACTACCCCCAGCCCCTACAATACTCCCTATCTGTGTAACTACCCCGAGCCCCTACAATACTCCCTATCTGTGTAACTTCCCACAACCGTCCCAATTTGTGTAACTTCCCCCAGCCCCTACAACCCTACCAATCTGTGTAATATTCTCCAGCCCCTACAACCCTCCCTATTTATGTAAACTCATCCAGCCCCTACAATTCTCCCTATCTGTGTAACTTCGTCCAGACCAACCAGCCCTCCTTGTCTCTATAACTTCCCCCAGCACCTACAGCCCTCCCTTTCTTTGTAACTTCCCGCAGCCCCTACAGCCCTCCCTATCTGTGTAACATCCTCCAGCACCTACAGCCCTCACTTTCTCTGTAACTTCCCGCAGCCCCTACAGCCCTTCCTTTTTATGTAACTTCCTCCAGCCCATGTAACTCTCCCTATCTGTGTAACTTTCTCCAGTCCCTGCAGACCTCCCTATCTGTGTAACCTCCTCTAGCCCCTACATACCTCCCTATCTGTTTAAAATCCGCCAGCCCCTACAACCCTCCCTTTCTGTGTAACTTCCACCAGACCCTGCAGCCCTCCCTATAGTGTAATATCCTCCATCACCTACAATATTCATCATCTGTATAACCTCCTCCAGCCCCAACATCACTCCCTATTTGTGTAACTTCCTCCAGTCCCTACAACCCTCCCTATCTGTGTAACATTCTCCAGCCACTGCAAATCTCCCTATCTGTGTGACTTCCTCCAGCTCCTACAGCCCTCCCTATCTGTGTAACTTCCTCCAGCTCTTACAGCCCTCCCTATCTATGTAACTTCCTCCAGCTCCTACAGCCCTCCCTATCTGTGTAAATTCCCACAGCACCTACAGCCCTCCCGATCTGTGTAACTTCCTCCAGCCCCTACAGCCCTCCCTATCTGTGGAACTTCCCCCAGCGCCTAAAGCCCTCCCTTTCTGTGTAACTTCCCATAGCCACTACAGCCCTCCCTATCTGTGTAACTTCCGCCAGTCCCTCCAACCCTCCCTATCTGTGGAACGTCCTCCAGACCCTACAGCCCACCCTATCTGTGTAACTTCCTCCAGCCCCTACAACCCTCCCTATCTGTGTAACTTCCTCCAGCCCCTACAGCCCTCCCTATCAGTGTAACTTCCTCCAGACTCTGCAGCCCTCCCTATCTGTGTAAATTCCTCCAGCCCCTACAACCCTCCCTGTCTGTGTAACATCGTCCAGCTCCTACAGGCCTCCCAAGCTGTGTAAGTTCCTCCAGTCCCCACAGCCCTCCCTATCTGAGTAACTTCCTCCAGTCCCTACAGCCCTCCCTATCTGTGGAACTTCCCCCAGCTCCTACAGCCCTCCCTATCTGTGTAACTTCCTTCAATCTCTACAGCACTCCCTATCTGTGTAACTTCCTTCAATCTCTACAGCACTCCCTATCTGTGTAACTTCCTCCAGCCCCTACAACCCTCCCTATCTGTGTAACTTCCTCCAGCCCCTACAACCCTCCCTATCTGTGGAACTTCCCCCAGCTCCTACAGCCCTCCCTATCTGTGTAACTTCCTTCAATCTCTACAGCACTCCCTATCTGTGTAACTTCCTTCAATCTCTACAGCACTCCCTATCTGTGTAACTTCCTCCAGCCCCTACAACCCTCCCTATCTGTGTAACTTCCTCCAGCCCCTACAACCCTCCCTATCTGTGTAACTTCCTCCAGCCCCTACAACCCTCCCTATCTGTGGAACTTCCCCCAGCTCCTACAGCCCTCCCTATCTGTGTAACTTCCTTCAATCTCTACAGCACTCCCTATCTGTGTAACTTCCTTCAATCTCTACAGCACTCCCTATCTGTGTAACTTCCCCCAGCTCCTACAGCCCTCCCTATCTGTGTAACTTCCCACAGCCCCTACAGCCCTCCCTATCTGTGTAACTTCCTTCAATCTCTACAGCACTCCCTATCTGTGTAACTTCCTCCAGCCCCTACAACCCTCCCTATCTGTGTAACTTCCCCCAACCCCTACAACCCTCCCTATCTGTGTAACTTCCTCCAGCACCTACAACCCTCACTATCTGTGTAACTTACGCCAGCCCCTGTAACACTCCCTATCTGTGTTACTTCCTCCAGAACCTACAGCCCACCCTATCTGTGTGACTTCCCCCAGACCCTACAGACATCCCTATCTGTGTAACGTGCTCCAGCCCCTACAATTCTCCCTATCTGTGTAACTTCCCACAGCCCCTACAGCCCTCCCTATCTGTGTAACTTCCGCCAGTCCCTACAATCATCCCTATCTGTGTAACTTCCTTCAGCCCCTACAGCCCACCCAATCTGTGTATCTTCCCCCAGCTCCTACAGCCCGCCCTACCTGCGCAACTTCCTCCAGCCCCTGCAACCCTCCCTATCTGTGTAACTTCCTCCAGCCCCTACAATCCTCCCTATCTGTGTAACTTCCTCCAGCCCCTACAATCCTCCCTATCTGTGTAACTTCCTCCAGCCCCTACAACCCTCTCTATCTGTGTAACTTCCTCCAGCCCCTACAACCCTCTCTATCTGTGTAACTTCCTCCAGCCCCTACAATCCTCCCTATCTGTGTAACTTCCTCCAGCCCCTACAATCCTCCCTATCTGTGTAACTTCCTCCAGCCCCTACAACCCTCTCTATCTGTGTAACTTCCTCCAGCCCCTACAACCCTCTCTATCTGTGTAACTTCCTCCAGCCCCTACAACCCTCACTTTCTCTGTAACTTCCCGCAGCCCCTACAGCCCTCCCTTTTTATGTAACTTCCTCCAGCCCATGTAACTCTCCCTATCTGTGTAACTTTCTCCAGTCCTTGCAGACCTCCCTATCTGTGTAACCTCCTCTAGCCCCTACATACCTCCCTATCTGTTTAAAATCCGCCAGCCCCTACAACCCTCCCTTTCTGTGTAACTTCCACCAGACCCTGCAGCCCTCCCTATAGTGTAATATCCTCCATCACCTACAATATTCATCATCTGTATAACCTCCTCCAGCCCCAACATCACTCCCTATTTGTGTAACTTCCTCCAGTCCCTACAACACTCCCTATCTGTGTAACATTCTCCAGCCACTGCAAATCTCCCTATCTGTGTAACTTCCTCCAGCTCCTACAGCCCTCCCTATCTGTGTAACTTCCTCCAGCTCTTACAGCCCTCCCTATCTGTGTAACTTCCTCCAGCTCCTACAGCCCTCCCTATTTGTGTAAATTCCCACAGCACCTACAGCCCTCCCGATCTGTGTAACTTCCTCCAGCCCCTAGAGCCCTCCCTATCTGTGGAACCTCCCCCAGCGCCAACAGCCCTCCCTTTCTGTGTAACTTCCCATAGCCTCTACAGCCCTCCCTATCTGTGTAACTTCCTCCAGCTCCGACAGCCCTCCCTATCTGTGTAACTTCCTCCAGCTCTTACAGCCCTCCCTATCTGTGTAACTTCCTCCAGCTCCTACAGCCCTCCCTATCTGTGGAACTTCCCCCAGCGCCTAAAGCCCTCCCTTTCTGTGTAACTTCCCATAGCCACTACAGCCCTCCCTATCTGTGTAACTTCCGCCAGTCCCTCCAACCCTCCCTATCTGTGGAACGTCCTCCAGACCCTACAGCCCACCCTATCTGTGTAACTTCCTCCAGCCCCTACAACCCTCCCTATCTGTGTAACTTCCTCCAGCCCCTACAGCCCTCCCTATCAGTGTAACTTCCTCCAGACTCTGCAGCCCTCCCTATCTGTGTAAATTCCTCCAGCCCCTACAACCCTCCCTGTCTGTGTAACATCGTCCAGCTCCTACAGCCCGCCCAAGCTGTGTAAGTTCCTCCAGTCCCCACAGCCCTCCCTATCTGAGTAACTTCCTCCAGTCCCTACAGCCCTCCCTATCTGTGGAACTTCCCCCAGCTCCTACAGCCCTCCCTATCTGTGTAACTTCCTTCAATCTCTACAGCACTCCCTATCTGTGTAACTTCCTTCAATCTCTACAGCACTCCCTATCTGTGTAACTTCCTTCAATCTCTACAGCCCTCTCTATCTGTGTAACTTCCCACAGCCCCTACAGCCCTCCCTATCTGTGTAACTTCCTTCTACCTCTACAACCCTCCCTATCTGTGTAACTTCCTCCAGCCCCTACAACCCTCCCTATCTGTGTAACTTCCCCCAACCCCTACAACTCTCCCTATCTGTGTAACTTCCCCCAACCCCTACAACCCTCCCTATCTGTGTAACTTCCTCCAGCCCCTACAGCCCTCCCTATCTGTGTAACTTCCTCCAGCCCCTACAACCCTCCCTATCTGTGTAACTTCCCCCACCCCCTACAACCCTCCCTATCTGTGTAACTTCCCCCAACCCCTACAACCCTCCCTATCTGTGTAACTTCCTCCAGCCCCTACAACCCTCCCTATCTGTGTAACTTCCTCCAGCGCTTACAGCCCTCCCTATCTGTGTAACTTCCTCCAGCTCTTACAGCCCTCCCTATCTGTGTAACTTCCTCCAGCTCTTACAGCCCTCCCTATCTGTGTAATTTCCTCCAGCCCTTACAACCCTCCCTATCTGTGTAACTTCCTCCAGCCCCTACAACCCTCCCTATCTGTGTAACTTCCTCCAACCCCTACAACCCTCCCTATCTGTGTAACTTCCTCCAACCCCTACAACCCTCGCTATTTGTGTAAGCTCCTCCAGCCCCTACAGCCCTCCCTATCCGTGTAAATTGGTCCAGCCCTACAAACCTCCCTATATGTGTAACTTTCTCCAGCCACTGCAACCCTCACTATCGGTGTTACTTCCTCCAGAATCTACAGCCTTCCTATCTGTGGAACTTCCCCCAGCCCCTACAGTACTCCCTATCTGTGTAAATTCCTACAACACTCCACATCACTGTAACATTCTCCAGCCCCTACAACCCTCCCTATCTGTGTAACTTCCTCCAGCCCCTACAACCCTCCCTATCTGTGTAACATTCTCCACCCCTGCAACCCTCCCAACTGTTACTTCCTCCAGAACCAACAGCCCTCCATATTTGTGTAACTTCCTCCAGCCCCATAATTATCCCTATCTGTGTAACTTCCTCCATAATTCTGCAGCCATCCCTATCTGTGTAACTTCCTCCATAATTCTGCAGCCATCCCTATCTGTGTAACTTCTTCCAGCCCCTACAATACTACCTATCTGTGTAACTTTTCCCAGCCCATACAGCTCTCCCTATCTGTGTAACTACCCCCAGCCCCTACAATACTCCCATTCTGTGTAACTACCCCCAGCCCCTACAATACTCCCTATCTGTGTAACTACCCCCAGCCCCTACAATACTCCCTATCTGTGTAACTTCCCACAACCGTCCCAATTTGTGTAACTTCCCCCAGCCCCTACAACCCTACCAATCTGTGTAATATTCTCCAGCCCCTACAACCCTCCCTATCTATGTAAACTCCTCCAGCCCCTACAATTCTCCCTATCTGTGTAACTTCGTCCAGACCAACCAGCCCTCCTTGTCTCTATAACTTCCCCCAGCACCTACAGCCCTCCCTTTCTTTGTAACTTCCCGCAGCCCCTACAGCCCTCCCTATCAGTGTAACTTCCCCCAGCCCTTTCAACCCTCCCTATTTGTGTAACTTCCTTCAGCCCCTAAAATTCTCCCTATCTGTGCACCTTCCTCCAGACTCTGCAGCCCTCACTATCTGTGTAACTTCCTCCAACCACTACAACCCTGCCTATCTGTGTAACTTCCTCCAGCCCCTACAATCCTCCCTATTTGTGTAACTTCCCCCAGCCCCTACAACACACCCTATCTGTATAACTTCCTCCAGCCCCTACAACACTCCCTATCTGTGTAACTTCCTCCAACCCCTACAAGCCTCCCTATCTGTGTAAGCTCCACCAGCCCCTACAGCCCTCCCTATCTGTGTAACTTCCTCCTGCCCCTACAGCCCTCCCTATCTGTGTAACTTCCTCCAACCCCTACAACCCTCCCTATCTGTGTAAGCTCCTCCAGCCCCTACAGCTGTCCCTATCTTTGTAAATTCCTCCAGCCACAAAAGACATCCCTATCTGTGTAACTTTCTCCAGCCCCTACAACCCCCACTATCTGTGTAACTTCCTCCAACCCCTACAACCCTCCCTATCTGTGTAAGCTCCTCCAGCCCCTACAGCTGTCCCTATCTTTGTAAATTCCTCCAGCCACTAAAGACATCCCTATCTGTGTAACTTTCTCCAGCCCCTACAGCCCTTCCTATCTGTGCAACTTCCTCCAGCCCCTAAAATTCTCCCAATCTGTGTAACTTCCCCAGCCCCTTCAACCTTCCCTATCTGTGTAACTTTCTCCACCCCTGCAACACGCCCAACTGTTACTTCCTCCAGAACCAACAGCCCTCCCTAATTGTGTAACTTCCTCCAGCCCCATAATTATCCCTATCTGTGTAACTTCCTCCATAATTCTGCAGCCATCCCTATCTGTGTAACTTCCTCCAGCCCCTACAATATTCCCTATTTGTGTAACTACCCCCAGCCCCTACAATACTCCCTATCTGTGTAAATTCCCACAACCGTCCCAATCTGTGTAACTTCCCCCAGCCCCTACAACCCTACCAATCTGTGTAATTTCCTCCAGCCCCTACAACCCTCCCTATCTATGTAAACTCCTCCAGCCCCTACAACCATACCTATCTGTGTAACTTCCTTCAGCCCCTACAGCCCACCCAATCTGTGTATCTTCCCCCAGCTCCTACAGCCCGCCCTTTCTGTGCAAGTTCCTCCAGCCCCTGCAACCTTCCCTCTCTGTGTAACTTCCTCCAGCCCCTACAACCCTCCCTATCTGTGTAACTTCCTTCAATCTCTACAGCACTCCCTATCTGTGTAACTTCCTTCAATCTCTACAGCACTCCCTATCTGTGTAACTTCCCCCAACCCCTACAACCCTCCCTATCTGTGTAACTTCCTCCAGCCCCTACAACCCTCACTATCTGTGTAACTTACGCCAGCCCCTGTAACACTCCCTATCTGTGTTACTTCCTCCAGAACCTACAGCCCACCCTATCTGTGTGACTTCCCCCAGACCCTACAGACGTCCCTATCTGTGTAACGTGCTCCAGCCCCTACAATTCTCCCTATCTGTGTAACTTCCCACAGCTCCTACAGCCCTCCCAAGCTGTGTAACTTCCTTCAATCTCTACAGCACTCCCTATCTGTGTAACTTCCTTCAATCTCTACAGCACTCCCTATCTGTGTAACTTCCTTCAATCTCTACAGCCCTCTCTATCTGTGTAACTTCCCACAGCCCCTACAGCCCTCCCTATCTGTGTAACTTCCTTCTACCTCTACAACCCTCCCTATCTGTGTAACTTCCTCCAGCCCCTACAACCCTCCCTATCTGTGTAACTTCCCCCAACCCCTACAACTCTCCCTATCTGTGTAACTTCCCCCAACCCCTACAACCCTCCCTATCTGTGTAACTTCCTCCAGCCCCTACAGCCCTCCCTATCTGTGTAACTTCCTCCAGCCCCTACAACCCTCCCTATCTGTGTAACTTCCCCCACCCCCTACAACCCTCCCTATCTGTGTAACTTCCCCCAACCCCTACAACCCTCCCTATCTGTGTAACTTCCTCCAGCCCCTACAACCCTCCCTATCTGTGTAACTTCCTCCAGCGCTTACAGCCCTCCCTATCTGTGTAACTTCCTCCAGCTCTTACAGCCCTCCCTATCTGTGTAACTTCCTCCAGCTCTTACAGCCCTCCCTATCTGTGTAATTTCCTCCAGCCCTTACAACCCTCCCTATCTGTGTAACTTCCTCCAGCCCCTACAACCCTCCCTATCTGTGTAACTTCCTCCAACCCCTACAACCCTCCCTATCTGTGTAACTTCCTCCAACCCCTACAACCCTCGCTATTTGTGTAAGCTCCTCCAGCCCCTACAGCCCTCCCTATCCGTGTAAATTGGTCCAGCCCTACAAACCTCCCTATATGTGTAACTTTCTCCAGCCACTGCAACCCTCACTATCGGTGTTACTTCCTCCAGAATCTACAGCCTTCCTATCTGTGGAACTTCCCCCAGCCCCTACAGTACTCCCTATCTGTGTAAATTCCTACAACACTCCACATCACTGTAACATTCTCCAGCCCCTACAACCCTCCCTATCTGTGTAACTTCCTCCAGCCCCTACAACCCTCCCTATCTGTGTAACATTCTCCACCCCTGCAACCCTCCCAACTGTTACTTCCTCCAGAACCAACAGCCCTCCATATTTGTGTAACTTCCTCCAGCCCCATAATTATCCCTATCTGTGTAACTTCCTCCATAATTCTGCAGCCATCCCTATCTGTGTAACTTCCTCCATAATTCTGCAGCCATCCCTATCTGTGTAACTTCTTCCAGCCCCTACAATACTACCTATCTGTGTAACTTTTCCCAGCCCATACAGCTCTCCCTATCTGTGTAACTACCCCCAGCCCCTACAATACTCCCATTCTGTGTAACTACCCCCAGCCCCTACAATACTCCCTATCTGTGTAACTACCCCCAGCCCCTACAATACTCCCTATCTGTGTAACTTCCCACAACCGTCCCAATTTGTGTAACTTCCCCCAGCCCCTACAACCCTACCAATCTGTGTAATATTCTCCAGCCCCTACAACCCTCCCTATCTATGTAAACTCCTCCAGCCCCTACAATTCTCCCTATCTGTGTAACTTCGTCCAGACCAACCAGCCCTCCTTGTCTCTATAACTTCCCCCAGCACCTACAGCCCTCCCTTTCTTTGTAACTTCCCGCAGCCCCTACAGCCCTCCCTATCAGTGTAACTTCCCCCAGCCCTTTCAACCCTCCCTATTTGTGTAACTTCCTTCAGCCCCTAAAATTCTCCCTATCTGTGCACCTTCCTCCAGACTCTGCAGCCCTCACTATCTGTGTAACTTCCTCCAACCACTACAACCCTGCCTATCTGTGTAACTTCCTCCAGCCCCTACAATCCTCCCTATTTGTGTAACTTCCCCCAGCCCCTACAACACACCCTATCTGTATAACTTCCTCCAGCCCCTACAACACTCCCTATCTGTGTAACTTCCTCCAACCCCTACAAGCCTCCCTATCTGTGTAAGCTCCACCAGCCCCTACAGCCCTCCCTATCTGTGTAACTTCCTCCTGCCCCTACAGCCCTCCCTATCTGTGTAACTTCCTCCAACCCCTACAACCCTCCCTATCTGTGTAAGCTCCTCCAGCCCCTACAGCTGTCCCTATCTTTGTAAATTCCTCCAGCCACAAAAGACATCCCTATCTGTGTAACTTTCTCCAGCCCCTACAACCCCCACTATCTGTGTAACTTCCTCCAACCCCTACAACCCTCCCTATCTGTGTAAGCTCCTCCAGCCCCTACAGCTGTCCCTATCTTTGTAAATTCCTCCAGCCACTAAAGACATCCCTATCTGTGTAACTTTCTCCAGCCCCTACAGCCCTTCCTATCTGTGCAACTTCCTCCAGCCCCTAAAATTCTCCCAATCTGTGTAACTTCCCCAGCCCCTTCAACCTTCCCTATCTGTGTAACTTTCTCCACCCCTGCAACACGCCCAACTGTTACTTCCTCCAGAACCAACAGCCCTCCCTAATTGTGTAACTTCCTCCAGCCCCATAATTATCCCTATCTGTGTAACTTCCTCCATAATTCTGCAGCCATCCCTATCTGTGTAACTTCCTCCAGCCCCTACAATATTCCCTATTTGTGTAACTACCCCCAGCCCCTACAATACTCCCTATCTGTGTAAATTCCCACAACCGTCCCAATCTGTGTAACTTCCCCCAGCCCCTACAACCCTACCAATCTGTGTAATTTCCTCCAGCCCCTACAACCCTCCCTATCTATGTAAACTCCTCCAGCCCCTACAACCATACCTATCTGTGTAACTTCCTTCAGCCCCTACAGCCCACCCAATCTGTGTATCTTCCCCCAGCTCCTACAGCCCGCCCTTTCTGTGCAAGTTCCTCCAGCCCCTGCAACCTTCCCTCTCTGTGTAACTTCCTCCAGCCCCTACAACCCTCCCTATCTGTGTAACTTCCTTCAATCTCTACAGCACTCCCTATCTGTGTAACTTCCTTCAATCTCTACAGCACTCCCTATCTGTGTAACTTCCCCCAACCCCTACAACCCTCCCTATCTGTGTAACTTCCTCCAGCCCCTACAACCCTCACTATCTGTGTAACTTACGCCAGCCCCTGTAACACTCCCTATCTGTGTTACTTCCTCCAGAACCTACAGCCCACCCTATCTGTGTGACTTCCCCCAGACCCTACAGACGTCCCTATCTGTGTAACGTGCTCCAGCCCCTACAATTCTCCCTATCTGTGTAACTTCCCACAGCCCCTACAGCCCTCCCTATCTGTGTAACTCCCTCCAGTCCCTACAACCATACCTATCTGTGTAACTTCCTTCAGCCCCTACAGCCCACCCAATCTGTGTATCTTCCCCCAGCTCCTACAGCCCGCCCTTTCTGTGCAAGTTCCTCCAGCCCCTGCAACCCTCCCTATCTGTGTAACTTCCTCCAGCCCCTACAACCCTCCCTATCTGTGTAACTTCCTCCAGCCCCTACAACTCTCCCTATCTGTGTAACTTCCTCCAACACCTACAGCCCACCCTATCTGTGTAACTTCCTCCAGCCCCTACAGCCCTCCCTATCTGTGTAACTTCCTCCAGCACCTACAGCCCTCCTATCTGTGTAACTTCCTCCAACCCCTACAACCCTCCCTATCTGTGTAAGCTCCTCCAGCCCCTACAGCCCTTCCTATCTGTGTAACTTCCTCCAACACCTACAACCCTCCTAATCTGTGTAACTTCCTCCAGCCCCTACAGCCCTCCCTATCTGTGTAACTTCCTCCAACCCCTACAACCCTCCCTATCTGTGTAAGCTGCTCCAGCCCTTACAGCCCTCCCTAGCTGTGTAACTTCCTCCAATCCCTACAACCTTCCCTATCTGTGTAACTTCCTCCAACCCCTACAACCCTCCCTATCTGTGTAAGCTCCTCCAGCCCCTACAGCCCTCCCTATCCGTGTAAATTCATCCAGCCCCTACAGCCCTCCCTATCCGTGTAAATTCCTTCAGCCCCTACAACCCTCCCTTTCTGTGTAACATTCTCCACCCCTGCAACCCTCCCAACTGTTACTTCCTCCAGAACCAACAGCCCTCCATATTTGTGTAACTTCCTCCAGCCCCATAATTATCCCTATCTGTGTAACTTCCTCCATAATTCTGCAGCCATCCCTATCTGTGTAACTTCTTCCAGCCCCTACAATACTACCTATCTGTGTAACTTTTCCCAGCCCATACAGCTCTCCCTATCTGTGTAACTACCCCCAGCCCCTACAATACTCCCTATCTGTGTAACTACCCCCAGCCCCTACAATACTCCCTATCTGTGTAACTACCCCGAGCCCCTACAATACTCCCTATCTGTGTAACTTCCCACAACCGTCCCAATTTGTGTAACTTCCCCCAGCCCCTACAACCCTACCAATCTGTGTAATATTCTCCAGCCCCTACAACCCTCCCTATTTATGTAAACTCATCCAGCCCCTACAATTCTCCCTATCTGTGTAACTTCGTCCAGACCAACCAGCCCTCCTTGTCTCTATAACTTCCCCCAGCACCTACAGCCCTCCCTTTCTTTGTAACTTCCCGCAGCCCCTACAGCCCTCCCTATCTGTGTAACATCCTCCAGCACCTACAGCCCTCACTTTCTCTGTAACTTCCCGCAGCCCCTACAGCCCTTCCTTTTTATGTAACTTCCTCCAGCCCATGTAACTCTCCCTATCTGTGTAACTTTCTCCAGTCCCTGCAGACCTCCCTATCTGTGTAACCTCCTCTAGCCCCTACATACCTCCCTATCTGTTTAAAATCCGCCAGCCCCTACAACCCTCCCTTTCTGTGTAACTTCCACCAGACCCTGCAGCCCTCCCTATAGTGTAATATCCTCCATCACCTACAATATTCATCATCTGTATAACCTCCTCCAGCCCCAACATCACTCCCTATTTGTGTAACTTCCTCCAGTCCCTACAACCCTCCCTATCTGTGTAACATTCTCCAGCCACTGCAAATCTCCCTATCTGTGTGACTTCCTCCAGCTCCTACAGCCCTCCCTATCTGTGTAACTTCCTCCAGCTCTTACAGCCCTCCCTATCTATGTAACTTCCTCCAGCTCCTACAGCCCTCCCTATCTGTGTAAATTCCCACAGCACCTACAGCCCTCCCGATCTGTGTAACTTCCTCCAGCCCCTACAGCCCTCCCTATCTGTGGAACTTCCCCCAGCGCCTAAAGCCCTCCCTTTCTGTGTAACTTCCCATAGCCACTACAGCCCTCCCTATCTGTGTAACTTCCGCCAGTCCCTCCAACCCTCCCTATCTGTGGAACGTCCTCCAGACCCTACAGCCCACCCTATCTGTGTAACTTCCTCCAGCCCCTACAACCCTCCCTATCTGTGTAACTTCCTCCAGCCCCTACAGCCCTCCCTATCAGTGTAACTTCCTCCAGACTCTGCAGCCCTCCCTATCTGTGTAAATTCCTCCAGCCCCTACAACCCTCCCTGTCTGTGTAACATCGTCCAGCTCCTACAGGCCTCCCAAGCTGTGTAAGTTCCTCCAGTCCCCACAGCCCTCCCTATCTGAGTAACTTCCTCCAGTCCCTACAGCCCTCCCTATCTGTGGAACTTCCCCCAGCTCCTACAGCCCTCCCTATCTGTGTAACTTCCTTCAATCTCTACAGCACTCCCTATCTGTGTAACTTCCTTCAATCTCTACAGCACTCCCTATCTGTGTAACTTCCTCCAGCCCCTACAACCCTCCCTATCTGTGTAACTTCCTCCAGCCCCTACAACCCTCCCTATCTGTGGAACTTCCCCCAGCTCCTACAGCCCTCCCTATCTGTGTAACTTCCTTCAATCTCTACAGCACTCCCTATCTGTGTAACTTCCTTCAATCTCTACAGCACTCCCTATCTGTGTAACTTCCTCCAGCCCCTACAACCCTCCCTATCTGTGTAACTTCCTCCAGCCCCTACAACCCTCCCTATCTGTGTAACTTCCTCCAGCCCCTACAACCCTCCCTATCTGTGGAACTTCCCCCAGCTCCTACAGCCCTCCCTATCTGTGTAACTTCCTTCAATCTCTACAGCACTCCCTATCTGTGTAACTTCCTTCAATCTCTACAGCACTCCCTATCTGTGTAACTTCCCCCAGCTCCTACAGCCCTCCCTATCTGTGTAACTTCCCACAGCCCCTACAGCCCTCCCTATCTGTGTAACTTCCTTCAATCTCTACAGCACTCCCTATCTGTGTAACTTCCTCCAGCCCCTACAACCCTCCCTATCTGTGTAACTTCCCCCAACCCCTACAACCCTCCCTATCTGTGTAACTTCCTCCAGCACCTACAACCCTCACTATCTGTGTAACTTACGCCAGCCCCTGTAACACTCCCTATCTGTGTTACTTCCTCCAGAACCTACAGCCCACCCTATCTGTGTGACTTCCCCCAGACCCTACAGACATCCCTATCTGTGTAACGTGCTCCAGCCCCTACAATTCTCCCTATCTGTGTAACTTCCCACAGCCCCTACAGCCCTCCCTATCTGTGTAACTTCCGCCAGTCCCTACAATCATCCCTATCTGTGTAACTTCCTTCAGCCCCTACAGCCCACCCAATCTGTGTATCTTCCCCCAGCTCCTACAGCCCGCCCTACCTGCGCAACTTCCTCCAGCCCCTGCAACCCTCCCTATCTGTGTAACTTCCTCCAGCCCCTACAATCCTCCCTATCTGTGTAACTTCCTCCAGCCCCTACAATCCTCCCTATCTGTGTAACTTCCTCCAGCCCCTACAACCCTCTCTATCTGTGTAACTTCCTCCAGCCCCTACAACCCTCTCTATCTGTGTAACTTCCTCCAGCCCCTACAATCCTCCCTATCTGTGTAACTTCCTCCAGCCCCTACAATCCTCCCTATCTGTGTAACTTCCTCCAGCCCCTACAACCCTCTCTATCTGTGTAACTTCCTCCAGCCCCTACAACCCTCTCTATCTGTGTAACTTCCTCCAGCCCCTACAACCCTCACTTTCTCTGTAACTTCCCGCAGCCCCTACAGCCCTCCCTTTTTATGTAACTTCCTCCAGCCCATGTAACTCTCCCTATCTGTGTAACTTTCTCCAGTCCTTGCAGACCTCCCTATCTGTGTAACCTCCTCTAGCCCCTACATACCTCCCTATCTGTTTAAAATCCGCCAGCCCCTACAACCCTCCCTTTCTGTGTAACTTCCACCAGACCCTGCAGCCCTCCCTATAGTGTAATATCCTCCATCACCTACAATATTCATCATCTGTATAACCTCCTCCAGCCCCAACATCACTCCCTATTTGTGTAACTTCCTCCAGTCCCTACAACACTCCCTATCTGTGTAACATTCTCCAGCCACTGCAAATCTCCCTATCTGTGTAACTTCCTCCAGCTCCTACAGCCCTCCCTATCTGTGTAACTTCCTCCAGCTCTTACAGCCCTCCCTATCTGTGTAACTTCCTCCAGCTCTTACAGCCCTCCCTATCTGTGTAACTTCCTCCAGCTCCTACAGCCCTCCCTATCTGTGTAAATTCCCACAGCACCTACAGCCCTCCCGATCTGTGTAACTTCCTCCAGCCCCTAGAGCCCTCCCTATCTGTGGAACCTCCCCCAGCGCCAACAGCCCTCCCTTTCTGTGTAACTTCCCATAGCCTCTACAGCCCTCCCTATCTGTGTAACTTCCTCCAGCTCCGACAGCCCTCCCTATCTGTGTAACTTCCTCCAGCTCTTACAGCCCTCCCTATCTGTGTAACTTCCTCCAGCTCCTACAGCCCTCCCTATCTGTGGAACTTCCCCCAGCGCCTAAAGCCCTCCCTTTCTGTGTAACTTCCCATAGCCACTACAGCCCTCCCTATCTGTGTAACTTCCGCCAGTCCCTCCAACCCTCCCTATCTGTGGAACGTCCTCCAGACCCTACAGCCCACCCTATCTGTGTAACTTCCTCCAGCCCCTACAACCCTCCCTATCTGTGTAACTTCCTCCAGCCCCTACAGCCCTCCCTATCAGTGTAACTTCCTCCAGACTCTGCAGCCCTCCCTATCTGTGTAAATTCCTCCAGCCCCTACAACCCTCCCTGTCTGTGTAACATCGTCCAGCTCCTACAGCCCGCCCAAGCTGTGTAAGTTCCTCCAGTCCCCACAGCCCTCCCTATCTGAGTAACTTCCTCCAGTCCCTACAGCCCTCCCTATCTGTGGAACTTCCCCCAGCTCCTACAGCCCTCCCTATCTGTGTAACTTCCTTCAATCTCTACAGCACTCCCTATCTGTGTAACTTCCTTCAATCTCTACAGCACTCCCTATCTGTGTAACTTCCTTCAATCTCTACAGCCCTCTCTATCTGTGTAACTTCCCACAGCCCCTACAGCCCTCCCTATCTGTGTAACTTCCTTCTACCTCTACAACCCTCCCTATCTGTGTAACTTCCTCCAGCCCCTACAACCCTCCCTATCTGTGTAACTTCCCCCAACCCCTACAACTCTCCCTATCTGTGTAACTTCCCCCAACCCCTACAACCCTCCCTATCTGTGTAACTTCCTCCAGCCCCTACAGCCCTCCCTATCTGTGTAACTTCCTCCAGCCCCTACAACCCTCCCTATCTGTGTAACTTCCCCCACCCCCTACAACCCTCCCTATCTGTGTAACTTCCCCCAACCCCTACAACCCTCCCTATCTGTGTAACTTCCTCCAGCCCCTACAACCCTCCCTATCTGTGTAACTTCCTCCAGCGCTTACAGCCCTCCCTATCTGTGTAACTTCCTCCAGCTCTTACAGCCCTCCCTATCTGTGTAACTTCCTCCAGCTCTTACAGCCCTCCCTATCTGTGTAATTTCCTCCAGCCCTTACAACCCTCCCTATCTGTGTAACTTCCTCCAGCCCCTACAACCCTCCCTATCTGTGTAACTTCCTCCAACCCCTACAACCCTCCCTATCTGTGTAACTTCCTCCAACCCCTACAACCCTCGCTATTTGTGTAAGCTCCTCCAGCCCCTACAGCCCTCCCTATCCGTGTAAATTGGTCCAGCCCTACAAACCTCCCTATATGTGTAACTTTCTCCAGCCACTGCAACCCTCACTATCGGTGTTACTTCCTCCAGAATCTACAGCCTTCCTATCTGTGGAACTTCCCCCAGCCCCTACAGTACTCCCTATCTGTGTAAATTCCTACAACACTCCACATCACTGTAACATTCTCCAGCCCCTACAACCCTCCCTATCTGTGTAACTTCCTCCAGCCCCTACTACCCTCCCTATCTGTGTAACATTCTCCACCCCTGCAACCCTCCCAACTGTTACTTCCTCCAGAACCAACAGCCCTCCATATTTGTGTAACTTCCTCCAGCCCCATAATTATCCCTATCTGTGTAACTTCCTCCATAATTCTGCAGCCATCCCTATCTGTGTAACTTCCTCCATAATTCTGCAGCCATCCCTATCTGTGTAACTTCTTCCAGCCCCTACAATACTACCTATCTGTGTAACTTTTCCCAGCCCATACAGCTCTCCCTATCTGTGTAACTACCCCCAGCCCCTACAATACTCC
Source organism: Carcharodon carcharias (assembly GCF_017639515.1). NCBI lineage: Eukaryota > Metazoa > Chordata > Chondrichthyes > Lamniformes > Lamnidae > Carcharodon > Carcharodon carcharias. Next base: position 98,283,129 of record NC_054473.1, on the reverse strand, counting down.
CATTCTGTGTAACTACCCCCAGCCCCTACAATACTCCCTATCTGTGTAACTACCCCCAGCCCCTACAATACTCCCTATCTGTGTAACTTCCCACAACCGTCCCAATTTGTGTAACTTCCCCCAGCCCCTACAACCCTACCAATCTGTGTAATATTCTCCAGCCCCTACAACCCTCCCTATCTATGTAAACTCCTCCAGCCCCTACAATTCTCCCTATCTGTGTAACTTCGTCCAGACCAACCAGCCCTCCTTGTCTCTATAACTTCCCCCAGCACCTACAGCCCTCCCTTTCTTTGTAACTTCCCGCAGCCCCTACAGCCCTCCCTATCAGTGTAACTTCCCCCAGCCCTTTCAACCCTCCCTATTTGTGTAACTTCCTTCAGCCCCTAAAATTCTCCCTATCTGTGCACCTTCCTCCAGACTCTGCAGCCCTCACTATCTGTGTAACTTCCTCCAACCACTACAACCCTGCCTATCTGTGTAACTTCCTCCAGCCCCTACAATCCTCCCTATTTGTGTAACTTCCCCCAGCCCCTACAACACACCCTATCTGTATAACTTCCTCCAGCCCCTACAACACTCCCTATCTGTGTAACTTCCTCCAACCCCTACAAGCCTCCCTATCTGTGTAAGCTCCACCAGCCCCTACAGCCCTCCCTATCTGTGTAACTTCCTCCTGCCCCTACAGCCCTCCCTATCTGTGTAACTTCCTCCAACCCCTACAACCCTCCCTATCTGTGTAAGCTCCTCCAGCCCCTACAGCTGTCCCTATCTTTGTAAGTTCCTCCAGCCACAAAAGACATCCCTATCTGTGTAACTTTCTCCAGCCCCTACAACCCCCACTATCTGTGTAACTTCCTCCAACCCCTACAACCCTCCCTATCTGTGTAAGCTCCTCCAGCCCCTACAGCTGTCCCTATCTTTGTAAATTCCTCCAGCCACTAAAGACATCCCTATCTGTGTAACTTTCTCCAGCCCCTACAGCCCTTCCTATCTGTGCAACTTCCTCCAGCCCCTAAAATTCTCCCAATCTGTGTAACTTCCCCAGCCCCTTCAACCTTCCCTATCTGTGTAACTTTCTCCACCCCTGCAACACGCCCAACTGTTACTTCCTCCAGAACCAACAGCCCTCCCTAATTGTGTAACTTCCTCCAGCCCCATAATTATCCCTATCTGTGTAACTTCCTCCATAATTCTGCAGCCATCCCTATCTGTGTAACTTCCTCCAGCCCCTACAATATTCCCTATTTGTGTAACTACCCCCAGCCCCTACAATACTCCCTATCTGTGTAAATTCCCACAACCGTCCCAATCTGTGTAACTTCCCCCAGCCCCTACAACCCTACCAATCTGTGTAATTTCCTCCAGCCCCTACAACCCTCCCTATCTATGTAAACTCCTCCAGCCCCTACAACCATACCTATCTGTGTAACTTCCTTCAGCCCCTACAGCCCACCCAATCTGTGTATCTTCCCCCAGCTCCTACAGCCCGCCCTTTCTGTGCAAGTTCCTCCAGCCCCTGCAACCTTCCCTCTCTGTGTAACTTCCTCCAGCCCCTACAACCCTCCCTATCTGTGTAACTTCCTTCAATCTCTACAGCACTCCCTATCTGTGTAACTTCCTTCAATCTCTACAGCACTCCCTATCTGTGTAACTTCCCCCAACCCCTACAACCCTCCCTATCTGTGTAACTTCCTCCAGCCCCTACAACCCTCACTATCTGTGTAACTTACGCCAGCCCCTGTAACACTCCCTATCTGTGTTACTTCCTCCAGAACCTACAGCCCACCCTATCTGTGTGACTTCCCCCAGACCCTACAGACGTCCCTATCTGTGTAACGTGCTCCAGCCCCTACAATTCTCCCTATCTGTGTAACTTCCCACAGCCCCTACAGCCCTCCCTATCTGTGTAACTCCCTCCAGTCCCTACAACCATACCTATCTGTGTAACTTCCTTCAGCCCCTACAGCCCACCCAATCTGTGTATCTTCCCCCAGCTCCTACAGCCCGCCCTTTCTGTGCAAGTTCCTCCAGCCCCTGCAAACTTCCCTATCTGTGTAACTTCCTCCAGCCCCTACAACCCTCCCTATCTGTGTAACTTCCTCCAGCCCCTACAACCCTCCCTATCTGTGTAACTTCCTCCAGCCCCTACAACTCTCCCTATCTGTGTAACTTCCTCCAACACCTACAGCCCACCCTATCTGTGTAACTTCCTCCAGCCCCTACAGCCCTCCCTATCTGTGTAACTTCCTCCAGCACCTACAGCCCTCCTATCTGTGTAACTTCCTCCAACCCCTACAACCCTCCCTATCTGTGTAAGCTCCTCCAGCCCCTACAGCCCTTCCTATCTGTGTAACTTCCTCCAACACCTACAACCCTCCTAATCTGTGTAACTTCCTCCAGCCCCTACAGCCCTCCCTATCTGTGTAACTTCCTCCAACCCCTACAACCCTCCCTATCTGTGTAAGCTGCTCCAGCCCTTACAGCCCTCCCTAGCTGTGTAACTTCCTCCAATCCCTACAACCTTCCCTATCTGTGTAACTTCCTCCAACCCTACAACCCTCCCTATCTGTGTAAGCTCCTCCAGCCCCTACAGCCCTCCCTATCCGTGTAAATTCATCCAGCCCCTACAGCCCTCCCTATCCGTGTAAATTCCTTCAGCCCCTACAACCCTCCCTATCTGTGTAACATTCTCCACCCCTGCAACCCTCCCAACTGTTACTTCCTCCAGAACCAACAGCCCTCCATATTTGTGTAACTTCCTCCAGCCCCATAATTATCCCTATCTGTGTAACTTCCTCCATAATTCTGCAGCCATCCCTATCTGTGTAACTTCTTCCAGCCCCTACAATACTACCTATCTGTGTAACTTTTCCCAGCCCATACAGCTCTCCCTATCTGTGTAACTACCCCCAGCCCCTACAATACTCCCTATCTGTGTAACTACCCCCAGCCCCTACAATACTCCCTATCTGTGTAACTACCCCGAGCCCCTACAATACTCCCTATCTGTGTAACTTCCCACAACCGTCCCAATTTGTGTAACTTCCCCCAGCCCCTACAACCCTACCAATCTGTGTAATATTCTCCAGCCCCTACAACCCTCCCTATTTATGTAAACTCATCCAGCCCTACAATTCTCCCTATCTGTGTAACTTCGTCCAGACCAACCAGCCCTCCTTGTCTCTATAACTTCCCCCAGCACCTACAGCCCTCCCTTTCTTTGTAACTTCCCGCAGCCCCTACAGCCCTCCCTATCTGTGTAACATCCTCCAGCACCTACAGCCCTCACTTTCTCTGTAACTTCCCGCAGCCCCTACAGCCCTTCCTTTTTATGTTACTTCCTCCAGCCCATGTAACTCTCCCTATCTGTGTAACTTTCTCCAGTCCCTGCAGACCTCCCTATCTGTGTAACCTCCTCTAGCCCCTACATACCTCCCTATCTGTTTAAAATCCGCCAGCCCCTACAACCCTCCCTTTCTGTGTAACTTCCACCAGACCCTGCAGCCCTCCCTATAGTGTAATATCCTCCATCACCTACAATATTCATCATCTGTATAACCTCCTCCAGCCCCAACATCACTCCCTATTTGTGTAACTTCCTCCAGTCCCTACAAACCTCACTATCTGTGTAACATTCTCCAGCCACTGCAAATCTCCCTATCTGTGTGACTTCCTCCAGCTCCTACAGCCCTCCCTATCTGTGTAACTTCCTCCAGCTCTTACAGCCCTCCCTATCTATGTAACTTCCTCCAGCTCCTACAGCCCTCCCTATCTGTGTAAATTCCCACAGCACCTACAGCCCTCCCGATCTGTGTAACTTCCTCCTGCCCCTACAGCCCTCCCTATCTGTGGAACTTCCCCCAGCGCCTAAAGCCCTCCCTTTCTGTGTAACTTCCCATAGCCACTACAGCCCTCCCTATCTGTGTAACTTCCGCCAGTCCCTCCAACCCTCCCTATCTGTGGAACGTCCTCCAGACCCTACAGCCCACCCTATCTGTGTAACTTCCTCCAGCCCCTACAACCCTCCCTATCTGTGTAACTTCCTCCAGCCCCTACAGCCCTCCCTATCAGTGTAACTTCCTCCAGACTCTGCAGCCCACCCTATCTGTGTAAATTCCTCCAGCCCCTACAACCCTCCCTGTCTGTGTAACATCGTCCAGCTCCTACAGCCCTCCCAAGCTGTGTAAGTTCCTCCAGTCCCCACAGCCCTCCCTATCTGAGTAACTTCCTCCAGTCCTACAGCCCTCCCTATCTGTGGAACTTCCCCCAGCTCCTACAGCCCTCCCTATCTGTGTAACTTCCTTCAATCTCTACAGCACTCCCTATCTGTGTAACTTCCTTCAATCTCTACAGCACTCCCTATCTGTGTAACTTCCTCCAGCCCCTACAACCCTCCCTATCTGTGTAACTTCCTCCAGCCCCTACAACCCTCCCTATCTGTGGAACTTCCCCAGCTCCTACAGCCCTCCCTATCTGTGTAACTTCCTTCAATCTCTACAGCACTCCCTATCTGTGTAACTTCCTTCAATCTCTACAGCACTCCCTATCTGTGTAACTTCCTCCAGCCCCTACAACCCTCCCTATCTGTGTAACTTCCTCCAGCCCCTACAACCCTCCCTATCTGTGTAACTTCCTCCAGCCCCTACAACCCTCCCTATCTGTGGAACTTCCCCCAGCTCCTACAGCCCCCCCTATCCCAACCCCCCCCAATCCCTACCCCCCCCCCCCCCCCCAACCCCCCCCAATCCCCCCCCCCCCCCCCCCCCCCCCCCCCCCCCCCCCCCCCCCCCCCCCCCCCCCCCCCCAACCCCCCCCACCCCCCCCCCCCCCCCCCCCCCCCCCCCCCCCCCCCCCCCCCCCCCCCCCCCCCCCCCCCCCCCCCCACCCCCCCCCCCCCCCCCCCCCAACCCCCCCCCCCCCCCCCCCCCCCCCCCACCCCCCCCCCCCCCCCCCCCACCCCCCCCCCCCCCCCCCCCCCCCCCCCCCCCACCCCACAACCCCCCCACCCCCCCCCCCCCCCCCCCCCCCCCCCCCCCCCCCCCCCCCCCCCCCCCCCCCCCCCCCCCCCACCCCCCCCCCCCCCCCCCACCCCCCCCCCCCCCCCCCCCCCCCCCCCCCCCCCCCCCCCCCCCCCCCCCCCCCCCCCCCCCCCCCCCCCCCCCCCCCCCCCCCCCCCCCCCCCCCCCCCCCCCCCCCCCCCCCCCCCCCCCCCCCCCCCCCCCCCCCCCCCCCCCCCCCCCCCCCCCCCCACCCCCCCCCCCCCCCCCCCCCCCCCCCCCCCCCCCCCCCCCCCCCCCCCCCCCCCCCCCCCCCCCCCCCCCCCCCCACCCCCCCCCCCCCCCCCCCCCCCCCCCCCCCCCCCCCCCCCCCCCCCCCCCCCCCCCCCCCCCCCCCCCCCCCCCCCCCCCCCCCCCCCCCCCCCCCCCCCACCCCCCCCCCCCCCCCCCCCCCCCCCCCCCCCCCACCCCCCCCCCCCCCCCCCACCCCCCCCCCCCCACCCCCCCCCCCCCCCCCCCCCCCCCCCCCCCCCCCCCACCCCCCCCCCCCCCCCCCCCCCCCCCCCCCACCCCCCCCCCCCCCCCCACCCCCCCCCCCCCCCCCCCCCCCCCCCCCACCCCCCCCCCCCCCCCCCCCCCCCCCCCCCCCCCCCCCCCACCCCCCCCCCCCCCCCCCCCCCCCCCCCCCCCCCCCCCCCCCCCCCCCCCCCCCCCCCCCCCCCCCCCCCCCCCCCCCCCCCCCCCCCCCCCCCCCCCCCCCCCCCCCCCCCCCCCCCCCCCCCCCCCCCCCCCCCCCCCCCCCCCCCCCCCCCCCCCCCACCCCCCCCCCCCCCCCCCCCCCCCCCCCCCCCCCCCCCCCCCCCACCCCCCCCCCCCCCCCCCCCCCACCCCCCCCCCCCCCCCCCCCCCCCCCCCCCCCCCCCCCCCCCCCCCCCCCCCACCCCCCCCCCCCCCCCCCCCCCCCCCCCCCCCCCCCCCCCCCCCCCCCCCCCCCCCCCCCCCCCCCCCCCCCCCCCACCCCCCCCCCCCCCCCCCCCCCCCCACCCCCCCCCCCCCCCCCCCCCCCCCCCCCCCCCCCCCCCCCCCCCCCCCCCCCCCCCCCCCCCCCCCCCCCCCCCCCCCCCCCACCCCCCCCCCCCCCCCCCCCCCCCCCCCCCCCCCCCCCCCCCCCCCCCCCCCCCCCCCCCCCCCCCCCCCCCCCCCCCCCCCCCCCCCCCCCCCCCCCCCCCCCCCCCCCCCCCCCCCCCCCCCCCCCCCCCCCCCCCCCACCCCCCCCCCCCCCCCCCCCCCCCCCCCCCCCCCCCCCCCCCCCCCCCCCCCCCCCCCCCCCCCCCCCCCCCCCCCCCCCCCCCCCCCCCCCCCCCCCCCCCCCACCCCCCCCCCCCCCCCCCCCCCCCCCCCCCCCCCCCCCCCCCCCCCCCCCCCCCCCCCCCCCCCCCCCCCCCCCCCCCCCCCCCCCCCCCCCCCCCCCCCCCCCCCCCCCCCCCCCCCCCACCCCCCCCCCCCCCCCCCCCCCCCCCCCCCCCCCCCCCCCCCCCCCCCCCCCCCCCCCCCCCCCCCCCCCCCCCCCCCCCCCCCCCCCCCCCCCCCCCCCCCCCCCCCCCCCCCCCCCCCCCCCCCCCCCCCCCCCCCCCCCCCCCCCCCCCCCCCCCCCCCCCCCCCCCCCCCCCCCCCCCCCCCCCCCACCCCCCCCCCCCCCCCCCCCCCCCCCCCCCCCCCCCCCCCCCCCCCCCCCCCCCCCCCCCCCCCCCCCCCCCCCCCCCCCCCCCCCCCCCCCCCCCCCCCCCCCCCCCCCCCACCCCCCCCCCCCCCCCCCCCCCCCCCCCCCCCCCCCCCCCCCCCCCCCCCCCCCCCCCCCCCCCCCCCCCCCCCCCCCCCCCCCCCCCCCCCCCCCCCCCCCCCCCCCCCCCCCCCCCCCCCCCCCCCCCCCCCCCCCCCCCCCCCCCCCCCCCCCCCCCCCCCCCCCCCCCCCCCCCCCCCCCCCCCCCCCCCCCCCCCCCCCCCCCCCCCCCCCCCCCCCCCCCCCCCCCCCCCCCCCCCCCCCCCCCCCCCCCCCCCCCCCCCCCCCCCCCCCCCCCCCCCCCCCCCCCCACCCCCCCCCCCCCCCCCCCCCCCCCCCCCCCCCCCCCCCCCCCCCCCCCCCCCCCCCCCCCCCCCCCCCCCCCCCCCCCCCCCCCCCCCCCCCCCCCCCCCCCCCCCCCCCCCCCCCCCCCCCCCCCCCCCCCCCCCCCCCCCCCCCCCCCCCCCCCCCCCCCCCCCCCCCCCCCCCCCCCCCCCCCCCCCCCCCCCCCCCCCCCCCCCCCCCCCCCCCCCCCCCCCCCCCCCCCCCCCCCCCCCCCCCCCCCCCCCACCCCCCCCCCCCCCCCCCCCCCCCCCCCCCCCCCCCCCCCCCCCCCCCCCCCCCCCCCCCCCCCCCCCCCCCCCCCCCCCCCCCCCCCCCCCCCCCCCCCCCCCCCCCCCCCCCCCCCCCCCCCCCCCCCCCCCCCCCCCCCCCCCCCCCCCCCCCCCCCCCCCCCCCCCCCCCCCCCCCCCCCCCCCCCCCCCCCCCCCCCCCCCCCCCCCCCCCCCCCCCCCCCCCCACCCCCCCCCCCCCCCCCCCCCCCCCCCCCCCCCCCCCCCCCCCCCCCCCCCCCCCCCCCCCCCCCCCCCCCCCCCCCCCCCCCCCCCCCCCCCCCCCCCCCCCCCCCCCCCCCCCCCCCCCCCCCCCCCCCCCCCCCCCCCCCCCCCCCCCCCCCCCCCCCCCCCCCCCCCCCCCCCCCCCCCCCCCCCCCCCCCCCCCCCCCCCCCCCCCCCCCCCCCCCCCCCCCCCCCCCCCCCCCCCCCCCCCCCCCCCCCCCCCCCCCCCCCCCCCCCCCCCCCCCCCCCCCCCCCCCCCCCCCCCCCCCCCCCCCCCCCCCCCCCCCCCCCCCCCCCCCCCCCCCCCCCCCCCCACCCCCCCCCCCCCCCCCCCCCCCCCCCCCCCCCCCCCCCCCCCCCCCCCCCCCCCCCCCCCCCCCCCCCCCCCCCCCCCCCCCCCCCCCCCCCCCCCCCCCCCCCCCCCCCCCCCCCCCCCCCCCCCCCCCCCCCCCCCCCCCCCCCCCCCCCCCCCCCCCCCCCCCCCCCCCCCCCCCCCCCCCCCCCCCCCCCCCCCCCCCCCCCCCCCCCCCCCCCCCCCCCCCCCCCCCCCCCCCCCCCCCCCCCCCCCCCCCCCCCCCCCCCCCCCCCCCCCCCCCCCCCCCCCCCCCCCCCCCCCCCCCCCCCCCCCCCCCCCCCCCCCCCCCCCCCCCCCCCCCCCCCCCCCCCCCCCCCCCCCCCCCCCCCCCCCCCCCCCCCCCCCCCCCCCCCCCCCCCCCCCCCCCCCCCCCCCCCCCCCCCCCCCCCCCCCCCCCCCCCCCCCCCCCCCCCCCCCCCCCCCCCCCCCCCCCCCCCCCCCCCCCCCCCCCCCCCCCCCCCCCCCCCCCCCCCCCCCCCCCCCCCCCCCCCCCCCCCCCCCCCCCCCCCCCCCCCCCCCCCCCCCCCCCCCCCCCCCCCCCCCCCCCCCCCCCCCCCCCCCCCCCCCCCCCCCCCCCCCCCCCCCCCCCCCCCCCCCCCCCCCCCCCCCCCCCCCCCCCCCCCCCCCCCCCCCCCCCCCCCCCCCCCCCCCCCCCCCCCCCCCCCCCCCCCCCCCCCCCCCCCCCCCCCCCCCCCCCCCCCCCCCCCCCCCCCCCCCCCCCCCCCCCCCCCCCCCCCCCCCCCCCCCCCCCCCCCCCCCCCCCCCCCCCCCCCCCCCCCCCCCCCCCCCCCCCCCCCCCCCCCCCCCCCCCCCCCCCCCCCCCCCCCCCCCCCCCCCCCCCCCCCCCCCCCCCCCCCCCCCCCCCCCCCCCCCCCCCCCCCCCCCCCCCCCCCCCCCCCCCCCCCCCCCCCCCCCCCCCCCCCCCCCCCCCCCCCCCCCCCCCCCCCCCCCCCCCCCCCCCCCCCCCCCCCCCCCCCCCCCCCCCCCCCCCCCCCCCCCCCCCCCCCCCCCCCCCCCCCCCCCCCCCCCCCCCCCCCCCCCCCCCCCCCCCCCCCCCCCCCCCCCCCCCCCCCCCCCCCCCCCCCCCCCCCCCCCCCCCCCCCCCCCCCCCCCCCCCCCCCCCCCCCCCCCCCCCCCCCCCCCCCCCCCCCCCCCCCCCCCCCCCCCCCCCCCCCCCCCCCCCCCCCCCCCCCCCCCCCCCCCCCCCCCCCCCCCCCCCCCCCCCCCCCCCCCCCCCCCCCCCCCCCCCCCCCCCCCCCCCCCCCCCCCCCCCCCCCCCCCCCCCCCCCCCCCCCCCCCCCCCCCCCCCCCCCCCCCCCCCCCCCCCCCCCCCCCCCCCCCCCCCCCCCCCCCCCCCCCCCCCCCCCCCCCCCCCCCCCCCCCCCCCCCCCCCCCCCCCCCCCCCCCCCCCCCCCCCCCCCCCCCCCCCCCCCCCCCCCCCCCCCCCCCCCCCCCCCCCCCCCCCCCCCCCCCCCCCCCCCCCCCCCCCACCCCCCCCCCCCCCCCCCCCCCCCCCCCCCCCCCCCCCCCCCCCCCCCCCCCCCCCCCCCCCCCCCCCCCCCCCCCCCCCCCCCCCCCCCCCCCCCCCACCCCCCCCCCCCCCCCCCCCCCCCCCCCCCCCCCCCCCCCCCCCCCCCCCCCCCCCCCCCCCCCCCCCCCCCCCCCCCCCCCCCCCCCCCCCCCCCCCCCCCCCCCCCCCCCCCCCCCCCCCCCCCCCCCCCCCCCCCCCCCCCCCCCCCCCCCCCCCCCCCCCCCCCCCCCCCCCCCCCCCCCCCCCCCCCCCCCCCCCCCCCCCCCCCCCCCCCCCCCCCCCCCCCCCCCCCCCCCCCCCCCCCCCCCCCCCCCCCCCCCCCCCCCCCCCCCCCCCCCCCCCCCCCCCCCCCCCCCCCCCCCCCCCCCCCCCCCCCCCCCCCCCCCCCCCCCCCCCCCCCCCCCCCCCCCCCCCCCCCCCCCCCCCCCCCCCCCCCCCCCCCCCCCCCCCCCCCCCCCCCCCCCCCCCCCCCCCCCCCCCCCCCCCCCCCCCCCCCCCCCCCCCCCCCCCCCCCCCCCCCCCCCCCCCCCCCCCCCCCCCCCCCCCCCCCCCCCCCCCCCCCCCCCCCCCCCCCCCCCCCCCCCCCCCCCCCCCCCCCCCCCCCCCCCCCCCCCCCCCCCCCCCCCCCCCCCCCCCCCCCCCCCCCCCCCCCCCCCCCCCCCCCCCCCCCCCCCCCCCCCCCCCCCCCCCCCCCCCCCCCCCCCCCCCCCCCCCCCCCCCCCCCCCCCCCCCCCCCCCCCCCCCCCCCCCCCCCCCCCCCCCCCCCCCCCCCCCCCCCCCCCCCCCCCCCCCCCCCCCCCCCCCCCCCCCCCCCCCCCCCCCCCCCCCCCCCCCCCCCCCCCCCCCCCCCCCCCCCCCCCCCCCCCCCCCCCCCCCCCCCCCCCCCCCCCCCCCCCCCCCCCCCCCACCCCCCCCCCCCCCCCCCCCCCCCCCCCCCCCCCCCCCCCCCCCCCCCCCCCCCCCCCCCCCCCCCCCCCCCCCCCCCCCCCCCCCCCCCCCCCCCCCCCCCCCCCCCCCCCCCCCCCCCCCCCCCCCCCCCCCCCCCCCCCCCCCCCCCCCCCCCCCCCCCCCCCCCCCCCCCCCCCCCCCCCCCCCCCCCCCCCCCCCCCCCCCCCCCCCCCCCCCCCCCCCCCCCCCCCCCCCCCCCCCCCCCCCCCCCCCCCCCCCCCCCCCCCCCCCCCCCCCCCCCCCCCCCCCCCCCCCCCCCCCCCCCCCCCCCCCCCCCCCCCCCCCCCCCCCCCCCCCCCCCCCCCCCCCCCCCCCCCCCCCCCCCCCCCCCCCCCCCCCCCCCCCCCCCCCCCCCCCCCCCCCCCCCCCCCCCCCCCCCCCCCCCCCCCCCCCCCCCACCCCCCCCCCCCCCCCCCCCCCCCCCCCCCCCCCCCCCCCCCCCCCCCCCCCCCCCCCCCCCCCCCCCCCCCCCCCCCCCCCCCCCCCCCCCCCCCCCCACCCCCCCCCCCCCCCCCCCCCCCCCCCCCACCCCCCCCCCCCCCCCCCCCCCCCCCCCCCCCCCCCCCCCCCCCCCCCCCCCCCCCCCCCCCCCCCCCCCCCCCCCCCCCCCCCCCCCCCCCCCCCCCCCCCCACCCCCCCCCCCCCCCCCCCCCCCCCCCCCCCCCCCCCCCCCCCCCCCCCCCCCCCCCCCCCCCCCCCCCCACCCCCCCCCCCCCCCCCACCCCCCCCCCCCCCCCCCCCCCCCCCCCCCCCCCCCCCCCCCCCACCCCCCCCCCCCCCCCCCCCCCCCCCCCCCCCCCCCCCCCCCCCCCCCCCCCCCCCCCCCCCCCCCCCCCCCCCCCCCCCCCCCCCCCCCCCCCCCCCCCCCCCCCCCCCCCCCCCCCCCCCCCCCCCCCCCCCCCCCCCCCCCCCCCCCCCCCCCCCCCCCCCCCCCCCCCCCCCCCCCCCCCCCCCCCCCCCCCCCCCCCCCCCCCCCCCCCCCCCCCCCCCCCCCCCCCCCCCCCCCCCCCCCCCCCCCCCCCCCCCCCCCCCCCCCCCCCCCCCCCCCCCCCCCCCCCCCCCCCCCCCCCCCCCCCCCCCCCCCCCCCCCCCCCCCCCCCCCCCCCCCCCCCCCCCCCCCCACCCCCCCCCCCCCCCCCCCCCCCCCCCCCCCCCACCCCCCCCCCCCCCCCCCCCCCCCCCCCCCCCCCCCCCCCCCCCCCCCCCCCCCCCCCCCCCCCCCCCCCCCCCCCCCCCCCCCCCCCCACCCCCCCCCCCCCCCCCCCCCCCCCCCCCCCCCCCCCCCCCCCCCCCCCCCCCCCCCCCCCCCCCCCCCCCCCCCCACCCCCCCCCCCCCCCCCCCCCCCCCCCCCCCCCCCCCCCCCCCCCCCCCCCCCCCCCCCCCCCCCCCCCCCCCCCCCCCCCCCCCCCCCCCCCCCCCCCCCCCCCCCCCCCCCCCCCCCCCCCCACCCCCCCCCCCCCCCCCCCCCCCCCCCCCCCCCCCCCCCCCCCCCCCCCCCCCCCCCCCCCCCCCCCCCCCCCCCCCCCCCCCCCCCCCCCCCCCCCCCCCCCCCCCCCCCCCCCCCCCCCCCCCCCCCCCCCCCCCCCCCCCCCCCCCCCCCCCCACCCCCCCCCCCCCCCCCCCCCCCCCCCCCCCCCCCCCCCCCCCCCCCCCCCCCCCCCCCCCCCCCCCCCCCCCCCCCCCCCCCCCCCCCCCCCCCCCCCCCCCCCCCCCCCCCCCCCCCCCCCCCCCCCCCCCCCCCCCCCCCCCCCCCCCCCCCCCCCCCCCCCCCCCCCCCCCCCCCCCCCCCCCCCCCCCCCCCCCCCCCCCCCCCCCCCCCCCCCCCCCCCCCCCCCCCCCCCCCCACCCCCCCCCCCCCCCCCCCCCCCCCCCCCCCCCCCCCCCCACCCCCCCCCCCCCCCCCCCCCCCCCCCCCCCCCCCCCCCCCCCCCCCCCCCCCCCCCCCCCCCCCCCCCCCCCCCCCCCCCCCCCCCCCCCCCCCCCCCCCCCCCCCCCCCCCCCCCCCCCCCCCCCCCCCCCCCCCCCCCCACCCCCCCCCCCCCCCCCCCCCCCCCCCCCCCCCCCCCCCCCCCCCCCCCCCCCCACCCCCCCCCCCCCCCCCCCCCCCCCCCCCCCCCCCCCCCCCCCCCCCCCCCCCACCCCCCCCCCCCCCCCCACCCCCCCCCCCCCCCCCCCCCCCCCCCCCACCCCCCCCCCCCCCCCCCCCCCCCCCCCCCCCCCCCCCCCCCCCCCCCCCCCCCCCCCCCCCCCCCCCCCCCCCCCCCCCCCCCCCCCCCCCCCCCCCCCCCCCCCCCCCCCCCCCCCCCCCCCCCCCCCCCCCCCCCCCCCCACCCCCCCCCCCCCCCCCCCCCCCCCCCCCCCCCCCCCCCCCCCCCCCCCCCCCCCCCCCCCCCCCCACCCCCCCCCACCCCCCCCCCCCCCCCCCCCCCCCCCCCCCCCCCCCCCCCCCCCCCCCCCCCCCCCCCCCCCCCCCCCCCCCCCCCCCCACCCCCCCCCCCCCCCCCCCCCCCCCCCCCCCCCCCCCCCCCCCCCCCCCCCCCCCCCCCCCCCCCCCCCCACCCCCCCCCCCCCCCCCCCCCCCCCCCCCCCCCCCCCCACCCCCCCCCCCCCCCCCCCCCCCCCCCCCCCCCCCCCCCCCCCCCCCCCCCCCCCCCCCCCCCCCCCCCCCCCCCACCCCCCCCCCCCCCCCCCCCCCCCCCCCCCCCCCCCCCCCCCCCCCCCCCCCCCCCCCCCCCCCCCCCCCCCCACCCCCCCCCCCCCCCCCCCCCCCCCCCCCCCCCCCCCCCCCCCCCCCCCCCCCCCCCCCCCCCCCCCCCCCCCCCCCCCCCCCCCCCCCCCCACCCCCCCCCCCCCCCCCCACCCCCCCACCCACCCCCCCCCCCCCCCCCCCCCCCCACACCCCCCCCCCCCCCCCCCCCCCCCCCCCCACCCCCCCCCCCCCCCCCCCCCCCCCCCCACCCCCCCCCCCCCCACCCCCCCCCCCCCCCCCCCCCCCCCCCCCCCCCCCCCACCCCCCCCCCCCCCCCCCCCCCCCCCACCCCCCCCCCCCCCCCCCCCCCCCCCCCCCCCCCCCCCCCCCCCACCCCCCCAGACCCCACCTGGCACCAGG